>NW_028120688.1:0-237031 GCF_965178545.1 Coloeus monedula | reverse complement strand
CACCAGCCATCTCCCTTGACCTCTAGCATCAGGCACTTGCAGGGGGAAGGATCTGGTCTCACAAATATTTTCATACTCTGATCTCTGTGATTTATTAACCATGAAGTTTTTTGCCTTCAGAACTCAAGATGCCATTTCAAATAATTTCATGTGCAAAAGTCGAGTTATTGGGCAAAAGGGATCCTTGATAGCTGGGTACAAAGGACAGCAGGACTGCTGTTGCTGTTTTCTTTTCAACTACTGTGCTTGCTGTGTGACCTTGAGGAAATAGGTTCACTGCAGCTTTATGGTTCCGTTTTTGCATAGGGAAAATAAGGGCAGTGATAATTGCTTTCAGTTGTAAAACACTTCAAGATTTATGGAATATGAATGATTCTTACTAAGTGAAAAGTGTTGCAAAGCTGGCTTAGTTGCACACTGTGCTAACAAAATCCCGTATCAGCCTATTGACCCCAGCCTGAAACACTCATTAAAGTTTATAGGACATTTTGGTGGATGAGTTGAGGCAGTTGTTCTGCTGGAAATATCATACTGAAAGCACTTTTAAATCCATCATCCGCTTTGACTTTTTTCTCTATTAAAACTAAACACAACTGCTTGCTCTTTCCAGTTTTCTTAGTTTAGTTTTTGATGGGTAAGTACTCACTGTTAACTCAGCTTGTACCCCCATGGCATCTGAGACATTACAGTTCATTCTAGTCATAGCATAAACACACAATAGCTGTTGTACTGAGACAAAAAGAGTTATAAAACATGTAAGATATCCAATGGACTGGTATTAACTATCAAGTTGCATGGTCACTTTTGAATGTCAAATGTTCTTTTTATGGATACTGCATTAATTTAATTTGTGCTTAAACGTTAGCTAGGCTAGACATTGGTGTCTGAAAAGTTTACATATTTTTCCAATGTCAAAATGTGTAAATTTAGTATTAAAGAAATAAAACATATTTACTTGTACTAGAGGAAAAATACTTTCGTAGCAAAGAAATTAACTGAGGTGCTCTTTAGAAATAGGTCTGCCTTGCTTACAGAATTGTTGCTTATGCAGTAAAGCAGATCTACAGATGTTTTCTTTTTTTCTTCCAGATAAAACTTGGATTGTTTGAAAAGTGGGGAGATATTTCACCATAGTACAAAAGAAGATACAGAAGAGGAGAGCAGAATGAGAGCTCTGCAAGTGCCACATGCCTGCAGCCTGCTGTCTTTAGCGATGCTGTTCCTTCCAGTCACTGGAACGTCAAAACAAAATATCCCAAGACTGAAGCTTTCCTATAAAGGTAAACTTTTCAGTAGTTTCTCTGATTCTGGCACTTTGGTTTCGATGTGATACTGCCAGCAGTTCTTTTTGTATTACTAACCAGGAAATACATAATAGAAGCCTTAAAGATGGATGAATTCTGCCTCGGGGCAGTATTAAAATCTGGGTTTTTTGTTGTGTCGGGGCACATGTTTCTGAAGTATAAATGTCTTTTAAAAGTATTATTTCTGTTTGCTCCAAGAGGATGTTAACAGACTATACATAAATTAGAGGGGAGTGGTCCTTGAAAGGCTCTGAGGTGCATTGGAGACATTCCTGTGTGGCTGGTGCGGATGATGTGACACATGGAGGACATTCACACCTTCCTACAGCATCAGAGAAAGTTGAGAGCGCTGACTCAAGTGTTTCAAGGGGACTGACATTTATTTTTGTAATAATTCTTTTTCTATCACTAAGTGGGTATGTTAAACTCTTCATATGTGGTTTTCTTTCTCCTTGCCTCTTTGGATCACAAAAGCGTGATTCTCTGCAGAATTTCTTAGTCTTGTGTGTAGTTCTTGTTAAGAATGGTACCGTCTGAGGGATTTCAACACAGACATATTTATGTATTAATGGCCAATTTTTTAAAGAAGGTGGATTTCTTTTTGCTTTGCATGTACAGTACACCTCCACAGGCACAGAGATGTGTCACTGACACTTCCTTCTTTAGTGAAAACAAATGCTCTCCAGTTAGTTATGTTTCAGCTATGTCAGCACCTTGCCCTTAGGGGAGCTATTTCTGCTCTGTTTTTCAAACTTATGTCTTCCTATGCATTGCAGAGTTACACTCAGGATGGTGTGATGGGACAGGCTGTAGAGCCTTCATCGGGGCTTATGATATGTTTATCATGAGTTTAACACCCAGAGAAATGTATTGAGTAAGCAGAATGACATGCTATTTATTTACAAGCTTCTCTTTTGCTAGATTTGCATGCCACTGTGCATGCTATTCCACTGTGTATATAAATGTGTTTGGATGTGTTTGTGTGAGAGAGACAGAGGAAGCAAGATCAAGGGATCTTGACAACATTTTTATAAATTCAGGGAACAGTTGCACTCCCTGAAGCCAATGCATACAGAAACTGAAAGAGCTGACATGAGTTATGAAAGTTAGCAGTAAAACCCTCCTGACATACAGCCGGCCTTCTCACAGCTAGGCCTTTTGAGCTAATTCCCAAAAGCAGCATATACCATATGGCCATGGCATTTACTGTGGATTTGACGCTCACGATTAGTGAATTCCTCTCAACTTCAAAAGCAGATAGCCTTTGGCAAAATCCTGATGGATGCCTTTGGCAGGTAAAGAGGGGGAGAAAGAAAAATTAGTGAGGTCAACACAGGGGAAAAAAAATGGCTGAAATCTTAGTTTAAAATAGTGGCAGAGACCTGCTGGGAACAGTTGGGAAAATGCCTGAGCTCGTTTAAAAAGACAGTGAGCAGATGATTGATATTTAGGCCCTGACCCAAACTTTTATTAGCAACTTCATAAACCTTTCAGTTTGGCTTGAGGGATACCGTTTCCTGTCCAAACTTATTCACCTATATCCCTGTAGGGGGGGAAAATCAACAACAGATACAGATGCAAAACAGCACATAAATCTTAGTTTTGAGAGCTGTGATGGAACTGAAAAGTCAGAAGAAAGAGAATTACCAGAATTTATTGTGCCTTGTCTTACTTTCTTGGGGGGTTGGAAGGTGTATATTTTTCCACATGGAACAAGAAATAATTTAATGCTGTTTTTTCACATTTATGTATTGTAAATGATTCCAGTATGGCTTATCATAATTAAACTATATTTTGCGTGTTGACAACAGAATATCAGATGTACTGAATATTTAATATAGTTGTGAGAATTAAGTCTACCTTCCTCCCCCCAAATCTTTCAGACAAAACAATTCCAAGGTTTCTGAGAATAAGATGTAGGAGAAATGAACTGTTTTGCCAGTTCTCATAAAATTGTTAGTCATGTCACTGACAAGTCCTGGCATCTCTGTTCTTTGGAATTCATACTTGAACTCTCATGAAGAGGAGAATACAGGGCTCTTTTCCTTCTTTATGGAAAACAGATGAGAACTGGCCACATCAGGCAGTTCCAAAAACCTGGTCACATGTGTCTTTGAAGGGAAGGTTTCATCTCCTTTCAGGTGCAATGTGCTTATGGCATAGCTCCATCTTCCCAGAAGAGCTGAGCATTTGCTGGGGCAGGAGAGCTGGAAGTAAGCGGGACTTTGCTCTGCAGTTACTGAAGCTTCCAGTTGCATCAATCAGTGGTGGATGGAGGAAGAGGGAGAGGGTAGGGTGGTTAAAGATGTGTCTATAACTGCAGGAGTGCTTCAATAAACCACAGCATGTCAAAGCTCCTTTGTGTTCAAACAGCAATTGAAATTTTAGACCTTCTCTGAATGGCAGTTACAGGTTTCCTTCTTCTCAAGGTTGTCATCTTAACGAATGGGAATCTGTGCAGGAAATGTTAAGATATTCCAGTGAGTGATGTTGGGATCAATGTAAAGTCATACAATGGATTTCCTTTATTGTTTGTCCCAGTCTAAAGATGTGTTCTAAAAAACTGTGCATGTATAAAACTAAAACTACACACAAATCAATTAAAATATGTTGTAGTACAGAATCAAAGCCATATATTTTCCACCTGTGTTAACCGAATACACTATGATCTTTAATCACATATCTCATCCTTTCACATTTTCCCTGATCCATTAGTTGAAAAATTCTCTTATTCACTCAGACTTAACGTTTAGATACTCGTTCATGTCATTACTATCCCAGAAATTGTCACTCCTCTTGTGATGTTTTTAGGGTGCTCTCACTGCATATACCTTACTTATTCTGTGTATCTTAGATACTTCTACAAGATTGAGGTGCTTTTACTATTACAGCTTTAATATTAGGAGAAGGTAACAAACTGTCTTCTAATAGAAGATTATGATCTTTAGAAAACCAGGGGATGATTTTGAGTAATATTCCATATTTTGACTCTCTTTGCCCAGTACTGCTTTCAGTCTAAGACCAACAGTGTGTATTTATCACTCATTTTCATGTAGCTGGAGATAACCTGTGACCTTCATCCAAACTGCAGAACTCCACAAGCACAGAAGTGATATTCAGCTTCCCTAAGCAGCACGTCCTTGTTGTCTGCTGCCTCATTTAACATCCTCATTCCAACCTCTAGAGCAGATGCAGAAGGTTTTCATATACCAGTCTAATTCATTAATGTCATTTTCAGGACAGCATCAGTTCTGTTACTAAAGAATGGAAGGCTCAGTGTCCTAATTCATGTATGTTTAATTCATACAGTGTAGACAGTCTTGTTTCTGTTTGATCTTCTGAGTAATAATTTTTCCTAATGCATTGGGAGGTCCTTCCATAAATATCGTGTGTGTGTCTTTTTAGATTTTACTTCATAGGGAGAAGTAAAGAATAGCCAGACCAGAAGGTTGATTGCCTTCTGAGAAAAAGAAGAAAAAAAAGCAAATTTTTCTCAATTTGTGGCTATCCTAAAATTTTCCTGCCGAAAGAGAGAATCCTAATTGCAAATTTAACCCTATTGATTTGATTTACTTGGCTGCTTTTCATGGACATTTTAGTAAGTGTAGTCTGTGTTCTCAGTGAATGCATTTATATTACAAAAGTGTGCACCCTAGTTTCTTGGCTGGGGGGCATGCCCTAGCCCAGATTTGGACATTGTCACCAGTGACATCCACAAACATCTATCATTCCCGTGTGGGAATGTGGCCATTCCCCAGAGCAAGCCATGCTTACTGGGAATGTGGCCATTCCCCAGAGCAAGCCATGCTTACTGTGACAGCGGTGACTTGGTCAGAGGACCAGGAATCCTGCATTGTGACACAGTACAGAGGAATAAGCAGGACTGAAGGCAACGTTTGGCTTTTAAAGCAGGATTTACTTAGCACTGTTAAAAACGACTGTGGTAGTAATTTACATCTAATAAACAAAAGCATTATTCTCAGCTGATTTGTTTTTCTCCATATAGAATGAATTAAGATGCAGTCTCACTCTCACTGAAGTCATGGCAAGAGTTTTTCCACTGAAGTTAATTGAAGCAAGATCAAATTCACGCTCTTCACTTTTTTCATCTTACCTAAATAAACTAAAGACAGGTAGTTCTTTCTCCTCTGCTGAAGGATGACAGTGCTAAATCATCAGCTCCACATGGAAATTAGCCATGTTTAAGGATTGTTTAGTTTCACGCAGTGTTTTGCGCACAGGATTTTCTTCCCCCAGAGTGATCCATTCTTAAAACATGGTGAAAAAGCAAACAGAGAATATTTTGGTGCCAGGAATTCTTTTGAAAATTTGACTGGGTGAGTGCATTTCCTTAATGTTCAAAAATTATCCTTTGACCATGCTATTTAACAGTGTCAAGCATTCTGTTCTCTATATTGTTTTTGCTTTAAACCTGTTTCATTTTAGAACTGATGAGATGCTTAACTGTTGCATCAGAGCAGTTAGTTTGTTCAGTTTCAGTACAGCTGGCTTATTTCCATGTCATGCATCATTTAATTATACATATAAAACATAGTTAAAATTGTACAGCTCCATGAGCCTCACTTAAACTGTCTGTGGCACTGCAGTAATCCCAGTACCCTGACAGGGTGTTGCACAGCTGTGACTGGTTGGAATGTGGTAAACTGGTGATGTGTAAGAGAGCCTGGAAATGAGCTTGCATTTTGCAGCTGTGCTTGCTCTACTGGAAGAGGAAGTTAAACCAGAAAAAAACTGCTCTTGTGGCAATATCAGCATCTGTAAATCTGAATGCTTAATGAAAATCAAGGAAAATGTGCTGAGTGAGGAAGTGGTGCTTTTCCCTTGTTTGTCATTTAATTAATTTTTGGTGGTTTGTTATTTCTCAGAAAAATCTATCTCAGATTCCTCTGTGGAAAAACATGAAGTGTTTATGTGGGAGTGAAGATCCTAGTATTGGATGATTGTCTAGATATGCAAAAGACTTTGCCTGTTTTGTCTCAAAAATGCTTTCTGGAGGCAGTGATCATTGACACTTAAAATGTACCCTAGCTTGAAGATGGATGGGCACTGCTGTCCATGTGTATATGCTGTCGACTGAGTATAAACTTGAAGGCATCTATTACATCTTAGTAATGGGAAAAGCAGCAAATTTCTTACAGACACTTTTTTCCTTTTTTAAGCTAGTGAACTTGAAGGTCAGATTCAACGATATGTTGCATTTTCTGTCATATAATTATCATATCTATAATGTCCTGAAGAGCAGCCTCCAGTCAGTGACATCAACAGTTTACACAGCAGTTGAACTAAGAATAACCTTGGAGAACTGACCCATGTCAACCTCTTATGAGTGTAAACTGTAGTTCACAACAGTTTCTGTTTTTTCATGATCACAGAAGGGCCTCAGTTGGATAAAAGAAGAATTGTGTTCAAAAAATACAAAACTATTCTGCTGAATGTTCACTTTACTGTATCTCAGAAGAGGAGAGGAAACAAAACTGAAAGAGTAATACTTAACAAAGTATTTTTGCTCCCTTATAAAAAGAAGGACAGGACAACATCAAAAACAGCTTCCCTAGAAGAATGCAGGGAAGATACATGATAAGTGGCATCAGCTTGGAAGAGGGATCAAAACTCTTTCTTTGATTGCTTTTACTAATGACATCTGTTTAAGCAAATCCAATTCAGAGCAGTTTCAGAAATCCCAAACTTGTTCTCTTTCTGAGCACTATTTGGAGGGCATGATCTGCCTGACATCAGTGTCTGTCTAGCAGTGGACATCTGTGGTCACTATGCAGGTGCTCGATTCACATCCTGTTTCCTTTTCCTCCCTCCCCATTTCTGCAGTTCCATTTGTAGGTGAGTTCCCCAAAGAAGAGCTGAGGAACATAAGGGATGACTCTTCCATACTCACAGTCCTTTGGAGATAAATACACAGAGATAGCAGAAAGAGTCAGAATTTCCTTTAATAAACCAGTGCAATATCAGACAAGTCAGAGAGATTGGTTAACTCTGTTTAAGGCAGACAATTTTGAAGATGGTGGGAGTGACAGATGTACATCTTTGCTACAAATTTGAAAAATGAGACATTCTACTTTCTGAACAAAATCCTGGCTATCCCAGAATTTTGCACTGTGTTGAACCATAGAGTTTTAAGAGCTGAGAGGTTGTTGAAGACACCAAAATTTTGTAATTAACTTACTGGGCCTCTTTAAGGAGGGTGTTACGTCTTCCTGTGCATCATTCAAGCAGCCTGGATTTCTTTCAGAAAGATTTCTCACTAAATCTGTAACAAAACATTAGCCTATATGACATCCTGCCCCAAAAGTAATAAATATAAATATTATTAATAAAAAATGTCCCCCTCCAAGATTAAATAAAAGCTTACACCTATATACCAAGAGCATCCACGGATCATGTCACACAAATTTATATTTGACAAGGGTTTGTGTGGGAGGGCGCTTGTGCCTGCTTTGTACAGGGAAGCTCTGGGGTTCCCAGGTTCACAACTGATGGGTCTGCACTTTGTGTCTGTTGAGGCTCTGGGTGCCCAGGGCCATGAGCAGTTCCCGGGCTGGGGATGGCGGGTGGGGCTGGCCTGTGATGCGCTCTGGGGCCTGTGACAGCACAGGGGCCGTGTCACAATGGGGGCAGCTATAAAAGGCCCCATTGGTTGACGCTGCCCCCAGTAGAGCCTGGGCAAGCGGTGAGTGCCCACAGGCGGTGGGGAGGCAGGGCTGGGGGAGGGCTGGGGCAGAAGCGCTGGCACCCGGGGCGTGTGTTCTGTCCCTGCGTCCAGGGCCCAGCCCCTGGCGGGAGCGCCTTGCTCAGGCTCGGTGCTTGCTGGGGCAGCGGTGCAGGCCTTGCCTCCTGCCAGCTGCCGGGGCCTCTCCTTCCTGCTGCCACATCCCCGTGGCTCCTGCCCTGCACTGGCTGCCTCCATTCCGGCCCTACTGAACCCCTTCTGTGTGTCCTCTTGCAGACCATGGCTTTATTGTCATTGCTCTTCGTGCTCGTGCAAAGCCTGATCCAGTACCCCCAGCCAGCTGGGGATGGGCTGGATGAGGCCACGCACCGGCGAATGCAGGAGCGTGAGGAGCTGCTCGACCGCGAGATGGCTCGGCTGCTGCAGGAGCTGGAGCAAGGGCCCCCGGAGCAGCAGGACGAGGGCTGGGGAGCCCTGCTCTTTGGTGCCCTGCAGCAGTGGCCATTCTGGGCTCTTGCTGGACTCCTGCTCCTCTTGGGCCTGTGGTTTAGCTGCAGGAGGAGTCCTGAAGCCAGCAAAACCAACAGCAGCGGCAAGGACCAGACCTCCTGCAAGACCTTGGGAGAGGAGAAGGAAAAAGAAAAGGAAGAAGACAGTTTGGATTCCGAGAGAGATGGAGAAAACATTGATGTGACTGTGGAGGCAGATGACAGTGGCAGCGGAAATGAAGGAGAAGGCAGTCCTGTGGCTGCAAATGAAGGAGACGACAATGATGCCAATGAACGAGATGAAGATGTGAAGTTGAAGAAAGACAGTGATGTTAAAAGTGATGATGGCCATGACGCAAGGAAAGATGAAGGCTGGAGTGATGGGAATATGCCAGGAGACAATACTGCTGAAGGAAATGAAGAAGAACCTGGCAATGTTACTGGAGGTGTGGAAGACCTAGATGAAGCAAATGAAGGAGAAAACAAGGATGTGAAGGTGGAGCCAGACAAGGATGCTGGAAAGGAAGAAGAAGGAGATGGAAATGAAGAAAAAACCGATGATGCGTATATGAAAGCAGGCAACGATGACGTACGTGAAGGTGAAGATGGAAAGGAAGAAAAAGCGGATGTGAAAGTGCAGGAAAGCAGTGATGCCAGTGAACAAAGAAGCAGTGATTGGACAGGACAAGAAGACAGCCGTGATGGTGAGAATGCAGTAGACCATTGTGGTTTTGCTGCAACTGAGGAAGAAAAGAAGGACATTGGAAATGAAGAAAGCAATCTTGGAGACAAAGATGAGAAAGCCAGTGCTGCCGATAGGAAGGGAGAAAAGAATGAAAATGGAAATGGAGAGGAACATGGCAATGTTGCTTCAACTGAAGAAGGTGTTGATAAGATAAATGAAGGAGAAAGCAGCAATATGAAGCTGAAGGAAGACAGTCATTCCAGTGAACACAGAGCCACTGATTGGAATGGGAAGGATCAGGAAAACAGGGATGCGAATGTGAAAGGCGAGAAGAATGAAGATGGAAAAGAAGAAGAAGGTGGAAATGTGGCTGCCAGTGAAAAAGAAGGCAGTGGTGCTGCTGGCAAGGACAAAGGCAGCAGTGGTGGAATTGAAGAGGAAGAAGACGCCTGTGACGTTGGGAATAAGCGAGGGATCCTTTTAGTGGATCGCATACAGTGTCCTGTCGAGGACGTGGAGAGAGGTCGCTCAGTGGCAGCTGAGCTGATGGAGAGCTTCACGCGTGTCTTTATTGACAGCGTGAGCAATAGTTTCTACCCGGTGCCTCAAGAAGCCATCGGGGTGGGCAGTGCCTTTGAGGGTTGGAGTCCCCGTGAGCAGGATGTGGTGTACCGCGTGCTGGTCCCACTGAATCCCCCACCGGGACACGCCTTCCACCTGGAGCTGAACAGTGCAGGGCAGATGGCAGCAAGGACCTTCTGCGTCCGTGTGGAGCTGGTGTGCACGTGCGAGAGGGAGCAGCTGGGCGAGAAGCTGTTGTGCTTCCTGCACCACTCGCAGGAGGAGCTGCGGCGGAAGCAGAAGCCCAGCCTCCTAGAGACACTCTGCACCGGCTCCTACCTGGACGTGGAGAAAACCTCCCACTGGTTCTACCAGCTGGTGAGATGCTCGTGGCTGCATTTGCCTCAGTCGTACTCATGGCACTTGGTGTTTCAGCCCTGCAGCCGGTCCTGCCAATTCCGGCTGAGCAAAGGCAAGAAGAGCCTGATGGTGGAGATGCTGTTTGGGGTGCGCCACGGGGACTCCGACATCTTTGTGGTCAGCCAGCCCACAGAGGCCCAGAAAGGCGGCTCCAGCATCTTTGTGAGCAGCCAGCCCGCCGAGGCCGACTCCATCGCAAGCACAGCGTGGCCTGAGACGTACGCTGTGGCAGAGGCAAAATTCTTCCAGCACGTCGCCAGGCAGGTGCCGTGTGAGAGCTTGCACCTGAAATGCCTGCAGCTCTTCACCTGCATCCTGAGGGGCACAGGTTTTTCCAGCTCGACCTGGAAGACTGTGGTCATGCACGTGCTGACCACCGTACCGCTGTCCCAGTGGCGCAGGAGGGAATTTGCGCGGCGGCTGTGGGACATCATGGCATACCTGCGCCGCTGCCTGCAGTTGAAATGCCTGGAGCACTTTGTCCTGGGCAACCAGAGGCTTCCTGAGGAGATCAGCTTGCCGCCGGCAATGCGAACGGTCGAGCCACTCAACCTCTTTGAGCACCTGGCCCGAGATCCGGCCGCCCACGCAGAGGCGATGCGAGCTTACGGTCAGCTGCGATTCCGCCTCTGGATGCTGCTCTCCAACCACTGAGAGGAATTCCCTGCACAGAGCTGTGCTGGGGGGGCTCCCACCCGATGGCAGCCACGTGAGCACTGCATAATTCTTGCTTTTTTCACTGGCAATCCTGAAGCTGCTTTCCTGTTCCTGCGGAAGGAAGATGCTGCGGCACATTAATTCATTGTGCAGACACACATCTCTGCGTGGCCTTGCCCTTCACCTTTCAGCTTACCACGGTGCTGTTGCAATGTTCCTACGTCTACGAGGCAGAAACTGGCTCCACCTGCACATCCTTACAGAAGACTATGAACTGACAGAGGTTGCTTGGCATACCTCCAAGTCCAAAAAACGAGCCTGTTAGGGACTTAATGTAATTCTTCAGTAAGCTGTACTTATTGTAGTTTTTTAAGGATGTAGTTTTTCTTAGTATATGAAAGTACAACAGGTAGTTTTAAGTCACACTACCATGGAAGAATAGGTAGTCCAAGTTTTCATAATGGGAACTGGATATATTATCCATGCTTCAAGAGGCCCTTTAGTATTGTCAGTGGGTAAACTATTTTGTAAACTTACCCTTAGTTTAGGCAATTAAACTACACTGCTGTAGTTGCTTGGCTGCTTTTCAGTAATATCCAGATATTTATGTTAGGAAAAACAATAAAAGGAGAGAAGTTTCTCAAATTGCCTGAAAAGTGTCCTTCTTTATATTTAATCCAATGGTTCTTAGAGAACGTCCATCCATTGCAGCTACCTGAAAAAAATGACAAAGTGACTCAAGCGGTGATTGTGTCCAGCAGTCACATCTCGGTATTGCACTTCTGCAACTCACTAGAGCAGGGGATTAATTTTGTCTCATGAATGCAACCAGAAGTCATGATGGTTGAAACAGCTAAAATATTAATTAATCCTCCCAGTGCTGCTTCAAACCTGCCCCTCCTCATTCAGAGCATGGGAAAGAAAGCTGCTGTGGCCCACGTCAGAGAGGGAAGGCCTCTGAAGGGACAGGAACAAGCAGCTCCATGTGAGGAGAGCAGGCAGGAACCTCCTAGAGGAGGATCGCTGCCAACAGCAGAACTCGCTGTTCCACTGAGAGGGAACTGTGCTCGCTGGGGTCCCTGCCTTTTGCTTCCTCTGCTGGGCAGGCACTGCTCCCACCACAGCCCCTTTGGCCCAGCTTGTGGAAGGAGGAGAACACCCTCCCTGCTCCCTTCTCCCCAAACACACACACCCACTTTGTTCCCCTCTCCTCTGCCCCCAGCTGCAGAGACCTGCCCTTTCCCTTGCTCCAGCGCTCATCAGCCCCTTCCACAAGGACATGTGCTCTCAGTGGGTAGGACTTGATCTCTGTGTGCCATTGAGCCTTACGGCCTGACCGCACAGCTTGTGTGGCCTCTGGAGCGATGCTTGGAGTCAGGGAGAAGCACGGCCCCCATGGCTTCTTGCTGCACAATGCACCCAGGGCTAGATTGGCCAGGGCCAAAACTATTGCAGGTGGTTAAACTGTGGGTGTGGCTGTGAGTTTTGGTGCAAGTGTGCTGTGTGTCTGAGGAGCATGCTGGGAGAGGGGAAGGGCAGAACCTACAGCTGTCCAGTGTTGCCACTGAAATACTGCTGTGCAGCTCAGGTGCTGATTTTAACTGGTCAGTAGTATGCAACCCCACTAGGATGGAAATTGAAAACAGTGCTCCATAAGAGCAAGCATAGCCAAATGATCTGGATGTCTTTCTGGCACTGAGCTGTTCTTTCAGGCCTTGAAAACAGGGGCAGCTCTGATAAAGTAACTGAGCAGCTGGTTGGTATTAACTCTCCTTTGCACTGTCAATTCACCTTCTTTGGGAATAGCTCACCCTGCTCTGTGTCCCTCCTAAGCCTGTCAGTATCGATGTGAATGTGCTTTTCACACCCATGCCATCTGGCACTGGTATTACACCAGAGTTCTTCTGCCACTGCAGTTCAAGGTCTTTCAATTTTTGCATGAAAGTCTTGTCTCCTATGTTATGGACACTGCACTCCTTAGGAAGCTGACAAATACATTTGAACATAGTGGGAAAAATGTTGAAGTGGAAGCGTTGCGAAGATGTGTGGCCAATTTCACAACATCTTTCCTGTGGAACTGCTGCAGGCTGAATGGAGCAAGTCCTGCTGTCAGATGTGCATTCGGAGAAAGCAGGTTTGAATAAAATAAGTCACAGCCAGAGAACTGTCAGCGCTTATCAATAGTGTCAAGATACGAGTTTCTGTAGCCAATTGTCCTTTGGATTTACTGAAGAAAATCCCTTACTGGTTTAAATCCTGGACACTGAAATCCACAAGAAAATTCCCATTTGCTCCAAAGCGAAGTCCCTTTCCCTTTCTTCCTGCTTCCTTCATCAGTGAAGCACAAACTGAGTTAGAATTTAAAACTGTGTTCTTCTCTGTACAGCCCCTACCAGAGAGGATGAGCAGAAGTATCAGGACAAGCTGGTGGTGTCTTCTCTGGCCTTAAACATCTGGGCTGTAAGATGTAGCGAAGTCATTTATCTTGCCTCAGCGTTGCCGTGTTCATGTCCAGAGAATGGCCTGTTGTCAGAAGCCTTTCTGAAGACGCAGTTACTTGAAAATTGCAGGTGCAGGTGCTTGCAGCTACTCTAACCTTTTGTGCATCCTTCTGAGGGAAGCATAGTCTGAAATGAAGAAGTGGCAGTATTTTGAAGGCAAGTGCAATTAGAAGGAGGGTAATTTGTTTGGAAAGGTGGGGATAGCACTGCCTATAATTTCACAAAGCATACTTTGAGAAAGGAAGAGCTGTGTGCCTTAAGGTGCTAATCATGATCAGCATGTTCCATTCTGAACACCTGGACATGCTTGCAAAATACAGGACATGTCTCCATCCAGGCTGGAAAGAAGGAGCCCACTGCTGCAGGGTGGAGTGGGTTCCTTTGTGCAAGTCAGCACAAGTCCCAAAGCCTTGAGGTGGACTGGAAGGTAGAGAGCTTCTAGACACAAGCTATTGCCACAGAGTGTTTGGTTGGTGTTGCCTGTTCCTAAGAGTGTGGACTAATCTCCACTCTTCATTCCCCGTGTCTGTTTCCTTCCTAAGGAAGATTCACGCCTTTCTGGTTGCAGGTCATGTGCTTATGCAGCTAAAGGTAGCTGGGAGGCTGCTGAGCTGAGCTGAGCTGGTAGGCTAAGTGGAGCAGTAAAAGTCTTTCCCAGTCAGTGAGTTGACCTCAGGTCCTTCAAATAATGCAGTCCAAGAAGATTTTGCCAGTATTTCCACTGGAAGCCTACCACGGGTCTCTTGCTTTTTCTGTGTTTGACTGGCTGGTAGATTGGGAGGGACAAGGGGGTGTGAAATGCTTGACCAGGGCATGAATGAAATGACTTTTTTCTTTAGTTGGTCCTAGGCATCTCAACCTGAAGTTCTAAGGAGAGAGAGTGGGAGTAGCAGAGTTTGTTTAAAGCTGCCTTTTCTCCAGGGTCAGCAAATTAAGAGGCTCTTTACTACTCTGCGTCTGGTAGTGTGGGCTTTCTGAATAGCTTTAGCTACAGGTGAGTTTATGAAACACCTTCCTTAGAGTAGGGCGGAGGTTTTCTCTTATCTGCTTGATTCTCAGGTGACTGGAGGTCAGAAGAAATTTTCCCTCTTATTCTGCATCTTAGTTACTCATGTGGATTAGGAGAGCACTGTGAAGGGACTGGAAGGTAGTGATCAGTAGAGATCTAAAAAGAGGAGGATGAGATGCGCTGCTGAAACAGAGTAGCCTGTGAAATTCCTGACTCTCTCCTCTTTCTTTGTGATGATGCCTGTGAATGACTGATCAGTGGCTGCTGTGATCCTGTCTTCCTCTTCTTCCCTCCCTGCTGGGTAGCACTTGGGACACGGAGCTGTTCAATGGCGACCTCATCTAGATGGCAGAAATTATAAGGCATTGATTGTTATTATATAGGATGGTTCAGAAAACTGTTTTCTGAGTGCACCCAGCTCTTGTGTCATGGCTGGAGAAGAGAAGGGTGATTAATCAGACATTGTGTGTTTTGTCAGCCCTCAGCTGATAAAGAGTATTTCAGAGATCACCCAAGAGGAATTGGAGTAGCCCAAGGGAGCAAAAAGGGAGCTCCTGCTGTGCTGTGCTGTGATCGGCATCAGAGCAACCCTTCCCAATAAACAGCACCATCGTATCCAGTAGCAAGGATCTCCAGTCAGAAAAAAGCAATGGAGGAGGTTTGTATTGAGGATGGTGTCTAAATGCAGACACGTCTACATCCCTATACAAAATAGAGTTCCTCTCGGAACGGCAAGAGAGAAGCCAGTTGCTGCAAGTGTCAGGAGGAGCACATTAGAGTGGAGCGAGCCAAGCTTCAGGAGTTCTGTGGTTTCAGGACTTTTCTTTTTCCTTTTCCAAACTTGTATTTCTTGTTACAGTGGCTTGTCCATTTTTCAGCCGGGCTATTGATCAGCCACATCTAGCGTAAGAAGTAGTTTGGATGGGCCTGAGTATTTTTATCCTGCTTTGCAAAGCATAAGTTGGTTATGTGTGATCTTTTGTCAGTCAATAGACAGATCTTTGAAAGTGCTCCTAATTCTTTCCCTGCTCCACACTGCATCTCTACCACCTGATGTTCCTACCAGAATCAGTGATGGGGTGAATGAGAAGAAGAGTTATTTTGCTGATATAATTTGATTTAAGGTACTTGCCTGTGGATTTGAACTCTTGTAGTAAAGCTTATAAATCCTTTAGATTAGAACAGAAAAGCATGGAAAAACAGTCTGGCTTGAGGGTTTTTTTCCCAGACTCGAACTGGCATCAGCAAAGTGGATGGTCAGCTGAAAACTTTGAGTCAAATCCCTGTAAAGTGATGTGTCAAATCACGGCAGAGGATTCGTGTGGAGTTTGAGAAGAGTTTGGTTGCGCTCCGAGATGTGACAGTTTCCAAGGTGTGAGCTCATGTAAACAAGGAAGCAGATGGGGCTTCTAAACTCTGAACTAAAAGTACTTTGATGAAGGTTTTGTACCACGGAGTAACCGGTGATGGGAAATGAGTGTCAGGGCTGTTAGAAGGTGGAAGAGCCATCTTTCCCTTGGGGAAAAACCAAAGGCAAAGGGGTGGCCTTGTTTGTTCTGGCTTTGGAAGTGACCTTCCCAAGACTTCTGAAGAAAGGGGACGGGTTTTCCCCCATTTTCTAGAATTCTGTCTCATTAAGAAGAGTTGTCTGAACCCAGCGCCCTGTCGGTTCCCTGGGGGAGAGGTGGGCAGGACTGAAATACACTGTTCTATTCAGCCCCTAAACAGTGGGTTTGCCTTTGGTTTTGTCTAAAGCCAAGGGGGAGCTGCTGTCTCCAGTGAAACAAAGCTCCTTCCTCAGCTAAAATGTTTTCCAGCAGCGCTGGGAGGTCGGGCTGCTCTTCCCCGGCCCTGTGTTTCCAACGGGGTGAGGTTTGTGTGTGCCCTTCCCTTAGGGCAGATTCCTCCTGTAGGCAGATTCCTCCTGTAGGCAGCTTCTGTCTGTGCAAGCTGGGGTGACTTTGGGATGGATGGAGAGATCCTCAAGGGAGTCCAGAGGAGGCCAGGAAGGGCCAGGAAGTGCTCCAAGAGCTAGAGCATTACACAGACGGGCTGGGAGGGCTGGGAATGTTCAGCCTGGAGAAGAGAAGGCTCTGGAGAGCCCTTAGAGCCCTTTCCAGTGCCTAAAGGTGCCCCAAGAGAGCTGGAGAGGGACTTGAAGAGCCTGGCGTGAAAGGACAAGGAGGAATGGCTTCCCGCTGCCAGAGGGTGGGTTTAGATGGGATATTGGGAAGAAATCCTTCCCTGTGAAGGTGCTGAGGCCCTGGCACAGGTTGCCCAGAGAAGCTGTGGCTCCCCCTGGATCCCTGGCAGTGTCCAAGGCCAGGCTGGACAGAGCTTGAAGCAACCTGGGATAGTGAAAGGTGTCTCTGGCCATGGCAGGGGGTTGGAACGGGATAATCTTTAAGGTCCCTTCCCACCCAATCCCTTCTGTGATTCCATGATTCCAGCATCTCTACACACATGGAGAGCCAAAGCGCAGTGCAGCATCTTTGCCACCTGATCCTTAAGGTCACTTTGCTGGGCTGATGTTGGGAAACAAGACCTATGGATGGACTGATGAAGTCAGTCAATATTTTTGCCTCCTGCGGTGGAAAACACCTGCGATTCCTTTCCTTGCAGAGCTGCTGGGGGTTAAACAGCAGACAGTGCTTATGGGAATAACCCCTCAGCTGATCTTTGTCTTCCCTTGGTGGTTATTAACAGTGGCAGGGAGTTGTCTCCAGGATGCCCAAACGTCCCAGTGTCACTGTACGTGTCCGTGTGCGTTCATGAGGTTCCGAGGCGGGAGCCAAAGCTCCGGGCGTGCGGATCCATCACCTATTTCCATGTGGAGTGATGTTCTGTTTGAAGGCATCCCCGACCTGTGTCTGCTCAGCCGTCTGGCCACGCTTGAGTGAGGAGTTCCAGTAAGGATATCCATTGGCTGAGGAGAGCTGGAAAGGCAGACATGGAGTCAGTGTTACCAGGAAAGGGGAAAGCTGATCGGAGAAAAGGAGAGGGATAGTGGTAGATGAGTCATGGTCTGGCAGATTTTGGTCAAGGTGTTCTCCAGGGAAGCCTGTGTCCCTGGAGCTCAGTTACGCTGTAGGGTGCTGTTGCCTTGGATTGGGAGAGGCTCATTATTGCTGCCCTTTTCCAGCCTCATTTGCTTTCTGTATTTAACTGGGGCAACCAGATCCAACTGAGTTTTGAGCCAACTACTTGTTGCATGCCACCACTACCCCTGCAGCTCCATTTCTCCGGAAAAGGGGGAGGGAGAGTGAAGAGACAGGGACACAGGACTAACCTTCCTCTTGCAAGTGTCCAATGTCTGTTTCCCAGGGAGTTCCACGGAAGATTTCTGTGGGCGGTTCCCAGCCGTTGCGGAATTTGGGGATGTAGGTGGGGACATTCGTGTCTCGGGGCCACTCGGCTCTAGGACAGAAAGTGGGAATATGAGGTGACATCCACGAAGAATGTGTCTTTCAGGGCATCCCCTGAAAGAAGAAGCAGGAGCATCAGGGAATCCAAGCATCCCGTCTGCGTGGGGAGCCTGGGGAGATGGCAGCTCTGTCCTTACCTGGATCTGGTCCATGTCTCCCCCAGGGAATCCCAGAGGTTTATCTCTTTGGGTGTCAGGTGTCCTCTCAGGAAATCGGTGGTGTCTTTAGAAAGCAGTGGGCTGAGGACAGACGGGGCCAGCTCGGGGCCACCGCAGCTGTTGATGATCTGAGTCACACACAAACCACACAAAGAGGAGAGAACTTGCAGGAAACGGTCAAAATGTCAAACCAGGGACACACAGATGAGCAGGAATCGAAGACAAAGCTGATCCTTGGATCAGCACAGTCACTGCAAGAAACATCAACCTAAGTCTTTGAAGGAGACTGGACAGTTCAAGGGAACATGAGATTTTTTTGGATTGGAGTCAAAGGAAGAGCTGATCTACAAATGAGCTGTTGTTACAGACGAGTGAAGTGTCAGAAGCTGACACTTCAAAAAATGGAAAGTATCTTGCTATTCCTTTGTGGCTCCTTTTCCAAGTTGGGATTTCTGCTTCCAAGCATTTTCAGTGCAAATACTGAGCCGTATTTGCCTGAAGGTGAGACCAGACAGATTCCCAGTGGGGACTCCAGCTGGCTGCCCCTTTTGTTCACAGTAATGCCTTATTGACCCGGTGGAAGGATTCATATTTGCTGGGGTTCCTGTATTTACTTCAAGCTTCAAACCGGATCAGAGGCCAGGAACAACCGGCATCGCTTCTGGAAGTTCCTGAGAAAGCTGTGGCCAGGTGTGAGCAGTTTTCCAACCCTGTTGCACAATCTATCTACTTGTAAGTGTGAACTAGAAATAAAAGGAGTTCCCAGTGAGACCTGGGAATAAGATTTACCAGTTCCAGCGGCCTGAAGAGGAAATGCACCAACTCCGAAGCACGGGGGTTTTGGATGTGCTTCCTTAGTTTGGCCTGAAAAGAGAACGTAAACACAGTTTAACCCTAACCTGAGTGTGCCTTCTCTTTTCTGTCACATGGGGCTAGTGTTGTGGACTGATGAGAAGAGTAAGGGATGGAGGAGTAGGAATCATTCATTTTTATTTTGTGTCCATTTCTAATTCCCAATGAATTTCAGGAGGGGGGGAATACCCTCTCTGTTAAATCAGTGCCTTTAAAGCTAATTTGAACAGACACAGAAGACCTTGGCTTATTTTGAAAGTCCTAGTGAGGAAGGGCCAGGATTGCTGGTGCTTCTGCCTCTTGCAGGGTTGAGAATCCCACTAGTTCCATGGATGAAAACAACAGGATAGGTGTTCTGAGGGTCCCCTGGCAAACTGCTGACAAGGGAAAGTCTCCACCAAGGTCTTGCCTGGGGCACCTGGAGCTGCCCTGGCCACTGAAAGGCTCCAAATCCAGTGGTATTTGAGGTGAGCTGTGGCAGAATGGAGGAGCAAACACTTGGGATTGATTTACTGCAAGAACTGGGTTTCAGTAACAGCAATCAGCTGAGCTGTGGTGAGAAACCTCTCCAGTTTGTGCTCCCATTCAGCTCCTTCTCCTGTCCTGGACTCCTGGTGCTGTTGCCACGGGAGACAGGCTCCCTGCTCCTACAGAAATGCAAAGCATTTGAAATGCCGGAGATGAAACATTAATGTGGAGTGGGAAACAACTGCTGGCAGCAGGGTGACCCAATGAACGGGCACTTCCCAGGGACTCGGCAGCCCCATGGTGAGGAACGTGGCAGGACCCCACCACAGTGTCCCAGCTCTGCTGCGTGCTCCACCCTGGGCTCTTGCCAGGAGATCAGCTGCTCCTTCTGATTCTGAGCAGGCACAAATTAGCCATATTTGCTTCTCAAAGAAAAGGCTGGAGCTTGGTATCCTGCTTTAAGGTTGTTTACAGTCTCTTGGTTTTCCTTATTAATAACTGCCCAGGAAGGAGCTTGTAGGATGTGTTCGCTGGACAAGTTTGGTCACAACTGACAGAATTCCTGCTGCAGTGGTGAGGCAGGGACTGAGCCTGGTTCACTGTCCCCAGAGCTCGGGTAGTACAGGACAGTCAGGCCAGTAAAGCCCCTGCTCAGGGCTGGGAACGAGATCCTGGCCAGCTTTCCCTCTCTGCCCCTCTCTGCAGTCCTGCTGGCCTATGTCATGCCCTGGGGCCACTCTGCCGTTGCTCAAATGGCCAAAATCCACTCATCCAGGAGTGGGAAAGGGAGGGAGGGCACAGGAATTCATCTTAGGTGGTGAGGCCTGGAAATTTTCAAGGCAACAAATTGATCTTTGGATAATTACAGCAGAGCAGAGAACACGGTGCCATGGGCTCTGGCAGGGCTGTGCTCAGCTCTTTGTTCTCTCCCAGGTCCAAAAGTGTGACCAGTTCCAGCAGCAGCAGCAGCAGCAGCAGTGACAGCTCAGCCAGCGACTCCTCTGACAGCCAGGACTCCTCTACCTCCTCCGAGGACAGTGACAGTGAGGACAGCTCCTCCTCTGTTGAGAGTCTTTCTGAAGAACGGCTAAAAAGCAAAGGTCATGATAACACAGCAGGCTTAGTAAAGATGCAGACACTGAGTCCTTGAGCAAGAGGTTGCATAGATAACAGAATGTGCATTCAGATAAGTAAGAAGACAGAAACCATATGGAAGAGGAAGATAAGACCACCGTGTTTACAGATCCCACGGAATAGCTCCCACCAATGAGGAGCTCGACTTTTGCAATATGTATGAGCTAATTAAAGGTACTATAAGTGTAGTTTTGAAAAATAAATCGAGACTTGCTGAACATGATGCCTTGAGTGCTTGTCTCCCGCGACTCCACCCAACACTCCTCCTCCTCCCCCTCCTCCTCCTCCAGCAGCTCTTCCTCCTCCTCCGACTTCGACTCGGATCCGAGCTCCTCCAGCAGCAGCAGCAGCAGCAGCTCTGAGGATGAGCCCCCAAAGAAGAAGAAGAAGAAATAGCTGGGGAGCTGCAGGACTGGTGTGGAGTGGGGGACAAGCCCCTCCCAGGGGCTGGAGCACACAGCTGCCAAACATTCAATGGTCAACATTTCTACTGCTCACACTTTCCAAGTGTTTTGCCTAGTTGTTCCTAGGACATGGAAGGTATTAAATGGCTTCCTGAGACGTACTGAGAGAGTATTTTTGTGCTTTATCCTTTTATGGAAGATTTTACTTTTTTAGTTCCAAGAAAAATTAAAAAAAAAATCTATCATCAGATTCGTTTCCATGAGCTGAAGTCCAGTAACCTGGATGCTTACATGCTGGAAAGCAAAAGCTTTTTATTGCAGGTTATGTTGTGCATCGTGTGCTGTTCCTCTGTTAATGACAGCTTCACTTCCATTGAGAAAATCCTCTCCAACTGTTAAAAGCAGAAGTTTTTCAGCGCTGCTGTGGAGCTGTGGCATTGTTGAAGCTGAATGCACAACGTGTCCCACACAGAGCCTCCCATCTCATCAGCTGGTGCCAAATGGATTCTGTGCTGCTGAGCTTGTGTTCCAATGGCTTTTCCTGATGCTTCCAGGTCCAGTCTTAAGTGCACCATCCAGCTGAGCTGTGTTGGTTTGTTACTGATCAATGGAGTGCTTGTCCTGCCCGCAGGCTCTGGGCTTTTCACTCCCCTGTGGCCTTGGCTCGTGCGTTGGAAGTGTTTGCTGAGACACAGAGTGTTGGTGGTGGGAAGCAGCAGCTCAGTGACTTGGGGCTGCTGCTGCTTTAGGAGTTTCATCTTTGTGCCTTTTTTTTGTCAATTCGGTGTGCCCCAGTGAGACAAGGGCTGCAGTGGGTGTTCTGCAGAGCTCCAGCATAATATTGCCACGCAGCAAAAGCAGAGAAATAATAACAGCCACAACTGGGCACTGTTCTCACTGGATGCTCAGTAAAAAAGAGACTCCTTGAAATAAAGGGCTCAAAGGAAAGTGTTTCCCTTTGCATGTGTGAAATGCAGGATTGCCGAGTGACAGTCTGCAGAAATTCAGTCATTCTTTGTTTGTGGGAACTGCCCTGGAGAAGGAAGTGAATGCAAAAGCCCCACAAGCCCTACAAAAGCAGATGCAGACAGGCTGCAGAGCAGGGATTGCTGGATGCAGAGTGGGAATTCGTTGTTCTTCTGGTGCATTGAAGCAGTTGCCATTAGGATTTTATTTGGTGATGCAGTCTCCTGAATTTCTTCTTGTCGGAGTGCCCTTTGTGGGGAGGGGGCATCACTTGTGGAAGAATTCTCAAGTATCTTGGTTTAGGTAGAATACAGTAACTAAAGTATTTTTAATAATTTTTATGGAAAAAGTAGTGCGTAGACTTCCTTTGGAATAAACTGTACTTCTTTAAATGTTTGTGCGTGTGTGTCTGTGTGCACTCCTGTGTTTTACAGAACACGCTGCAGACTGTAAATAAAACTACCAGAAAGGTGTTGAAGTCTTGTGGACTGAATGTACCATTTAATGGGAAAGGGAATAAATTATTAAGCAGCAGTTGCTAAGTGGATGCTTCCTGCAAATATCTGAAATCTTTGTGGTGTTTGTGTGCAGGTTTCAGCTGGAGTTGCCCTGGCATTGCCTCCCAGAGGGGCAGGATTGCTCCCCAGGAAGTTCTCCAGCCAGAAGTCCCTCTGGATCCAGATTATTTTTTAAAAAAAGTTTAGTTTGTCTTGGCTTTTTCTTTTTTTCCTGCCCTTTCTGGTTTGTCTCTCCCTGTTCTTCTTTTACAGAGGAACCCCTCCCCAGCCTGGCCAGAGCCGCAGCCTCCTTCATGTGCCGCTGCCTCACTCGCTGCTGCTGGTGCTGGCTCAGGAATGTGCTCAAAGCCCGGCTAAGCAGGAATTGTTCCGGGCCTGCTCTGTTGAATCGCTGCCGCCGCGAGCAAAGCTGCCCCTGCTCCTTGAGGGGAGCGCTCGCTGCAGCCCGGCAGGAAAAGAGCCCAGGAAAAGCCGCGCCCTTTGCAGGAGAAGCGCTGGGAGCAGAGGGGAGAGCGGGAAAAGGCAGCGAGAGCAGCTGGGCGGGCGGGGCGGCATCAGCGCTGATCCCTCCGCGGGCAGGAGCGCATCACAAATAGTCCCTCCGGCGGATCACTCCGCGGGCGGGCGCCATCACCGCTAATACAAGTATTTATAAATTCAAAAGAACTCATTAACACAGAAGAAAGCAAGTATGCTTCATGCTGGGTGGGAAACATAGGGTCTAAGGGATAAGAATTTTAAAGGTTTTTTTGTTTGTTTGTTTTTTTTTTTTTTTTTTTTTTTATTATTTTATGAGAGAACTACATACCCCATGGCACCCACAGAGTTCAGGACGGGTAGAGAGGATGAAACAAACTTTAAAGAGAACCTTAACTGAATTAATAATTGAAACTCAAATGTCATGGGGTATGTAGTTCTCTTATGAAATTAAAATTAATATAAAATAAACAACTTTAAATTTTTATTTTATTATTATTCCATGTTCTTCTCCCCCTCCTGGATGAGGAATAGGGGTCGGTATTTGCGGCTGTGCACTGTAAGGAAATAAACGAGGAGTGGCTGAACCTGCCATCGCAGGTGGCTGTGATCTGGCCACTGGAGGAGAGGGTGCAGTGGATCTGGGTAGGGTACTGCCAGCATGCGGGATGGGTGAGGGGTGGGGACCCAGTGCTGCAACCTCTGGAGGCAGATAATCTGCACGTTCTCTGAGTCGGAAATAAAGGTGACGAACAAAGTCATCCGAAAGCTGAAAGCGACGGTGGAAAAATGAGGGATCAGATGCCTGTTGTGGATTTCGAAGCTGTGAAGAAGGCATATGAGAAGTTGGAGTTGTATTGGTTGTTGTAAAAAAAGGAGATGAAGCTTGGGAAGATAGAGGAATGCTTTCTGAAGCTGTGCTGGTCACTATATCCTTCTCACTGAAGTGTTGAGCAGGCATTTGAGGATGAAAAAGTCCCATAAAATCAGCTGAATGTCCCTGAGAAGTTCGAGAAGAATGTGCATGAAATGGAATGTCTCGATGCGAGACGTCACTATTAATAACACGTGCTTGGTCCTGTTGTGATGGAAGAGGTGTCCACGTATAGTTGAGAAAGCCCTCTTTCTGTTCTGGAGATAAAATCGTATTTGTTTCGCTGAAATGGCACGGGAAACATGGTTCAGCATCGTGTGATTGTTGTGATAATCCTCTGAGTGGTGTTATCAGAGTGATGATAGGGGGTACATGCCGTGGTGACACGGCAGCTGTTGAAATGTCTCTGCTGTGTGTCCACGGCTGTGGCTGCGGTGCAGACGGGGGCTGTGTGGACACAGAGCTGGTAGGAGGTGTAGCTGCCGAAAGCTCCTAGGATGGAACTGCAGTAGCCGAACGAATTGCACTGCTGGCTGGAGGTGCTGTGCTTATCGGTCGTATCGGCGTGGCAGCTGAAGCGTCCGTGTGTGGCTGGAGGTGCCGGGCGGGCGGCCGGGACCGTGGGCGGGACCGGGCTGGCCTGGGAAGCGCTGGTGCCGGGCAGCGGGGCCGGGGCGGGGCTGGCAGCGGGGCCGGGGCGGGGCTGGAAGCGGGGGCGGGGCGGGGCTGGAAGCGGGGCCGGGGCTGGGCTGGCAGCGGGGCCGGGGCTGGCAGCGGGGCCGGGGCTGGGCTGGCAGCGGGGCCGGGGCTGGGCTGGCAGCGGGGCCGGGGCTGGCAGCGGGGCCGGGGCTGGGCTGGCAGCGGGGCCGGGGCTGGGCTGGAAGCGGGGCCGGGGCTGGCAGCGGGGCCGGGGCTGGGCTGGCAGCGGGGCCGGGGCTGGAAGCGGGGCCGGGGCTGGAAGCGGGGCCGGGGCTGGCAGCGGGGCCGGGGCTGGGCTGGCAGCGGGGCCGGGGCGGGGCTGGAAGCGGGGCCGGGGCGGGGCTGGAAGCGGGGCCGGGGCTGGGCTGGAAGCGGGGCCGGGGCTGGCAGCGGGGCCGGGGCTGGGCTGGCAGCGGGGCCGGGGCTGGGCTGGAAGCGGGGCCGGGGCTGGAAGCGGGGCCGGGGCTGGGCTGGCAGCGGGGCCGGGGCTGGGCTGGCAGCGGGGCCGGGGCTGGGCTGGAAGCGGGGCCGGGGCTGGGCTGGCAGCGGGGCCGGGGCTGACGTCCCGGGCAGGGCCGGGGCCGGGCCAGGAGCGGCTCGAGCCGCGAGCGGCGTTGCCGGGGTAACCGGCACTGAGGAGGGGCGGCCGATGCCGCGCCGCGCAGGCGTGGAAGCGAGGGCTCCCGAAGGCGGAAGTAAGGCCGGGATGGAAGCGGCGGGAGTGATGACGTCAGCAGCAGGCGCCGCCGTTCAAACGCGGAAGCGGCCGCGAACCCAGGCCGCATGGGGATAGCGGGAGGGCCCGATGGAAGCTCCGGGACCGCCCCTGGCCGCGCGCATGGCTCATCTGATGGGAGGACCCCAGGCTCGGGAGGTAGGGACCTGCCTCTGCCTTGCGCCGTAACACATGGATCGGGCGAGATGGAAACCGAGAAATATTCTCGGCACTCTCGGTTCCTACACTCAGGTGTATTCCTGGTTCCTGACATTCCTTTAAAACTACCGAATTCTTCTCTCAGGTCCCTGGCAAATGGGGCTTTGCAGCCTGGGGGAGTTCTTGCAAAACGGGGTCTAGTGAAGCGCTCTGCAGGAGTGGTTGTGCACCTGAGCGGTCATTAATTGTCTCCTCTAATGAGGGAAACGTGATTAAACTCCCGGTGCTGTGCTGCTGTTGTGTGTCGGCCTCGAGGTGTGAGACAGTCCCTGTGTCACACTGGAGTTGCTTAGTGGCTGGACTGGGACTGGGACAGGTCTTGTTGGTCAGGAACAAAAGGGAAAATTTATCTTTTGGCTTGCTTAATATCTTGGCTTTATTAATGTATCAATGTCAATTGTTGTCATTTGCTGCCTCCTGCACAGTGTATTTGCAGCTCTGTGTGAGAGCAGACTCTCCCCTGTTGGGGAGTGAGACAATCCTGGAATATCCTGAGCTGGAAGGGGCCCACAGGGATCACCCAGTCCCACCCCCGTCCCTGCCCAGACCCCCCAACAGCCCCAGCCTGGGCATCCCTGGCAGCGCTGTCCAAACGCTCCTGGAGCTCTGGCAGCCTCGGGGCCGTGCCCATTCCCTGGAGAGCCTGGGCAGTGCCCAGCAGCCTCTGGGGGAAGAGCCTTTCCCTGATCTCAGCGTGAGCCTGCCCTGGCCCAGCTCCAGCTGTTCCCTGGGTCCTGTCTGTGTCCCAGGGAGCGGAGATCAGAGCTGTAGGCCCCGATGTGTTCTGGCCTCACGCTTCTCTACCAGAACAAACCCAGTGCCCTCAGCAGCTCTTTCATGGTCCTTCCACACCCTTCCCCATCCCCATGTCCCTTCTTTGGATGCTGTCAGCTTTTTATCTTTTTTATATTGTGGCGCCCAAAAGTGCCCCCAGGACTCCAGTACAGTTTAACAGCAATGAAAGAAAACAGTGGATTTCAACTTTGATCTCAAAAGCTGTCTCAGGCCCCTGATACTGCCTCGAAATGTCTTTGCAGTTCTTGCTTTATGACTTGTGTCAAACACGGAGAGAGTGAGACTGAGCCCCTGGGGTCAGGTTCTGTGTGAGAAGCCACACAGCAAGCCAGAAATCTTTGCTCCAGATCACCAGAAATTTACAGTATTGAGGGCGGAAATACTGAGAGTTGAGTCTTGGGAGCTGAGCCAGGAAAGCAGCACCTCTGCCATGGGCAGATTTGGCACGTGGAGAGAGCTCGAGCAGCTTGCAAGAGGTCCCAGCAATGTGTGTGTGGAGCTGGGAGGAGCATGAGTTGCAGTGTCGTGTTTGGAGTCCCCCTGGGTGAGGATGTAGGAATAGACTGGAGTTTTTGGTGACTGAGGTTTCTTTTCTGTGGCAATAATTGTTCTTGGCCACATCATTTCAGTTTGTTACTCGCCTGTGGTTTGTTCTACAGGCCTGTTTCCTTTCTCTCCTACTATGGTGTCTCAGTTATCTTCAGCAGAGGCTCAGCAATAACTGAACTTGAGCTTAGATACTTAAACTTCAGTTCAGAGTAGATACATGGAAGAAATCTTTCCGTGTGAGGGTGGGCAGGCCCTGGCACAGGGTGCCCAGAGCAGCTGTGGCTGCCCCTGGATCCCTGGCAGTGTCCAAGGCCAGGCTGGACACTGGGGCTTGGAGCAGCCTGGGACAGTGGAAGGTGTCCCTGCCCTTGGCAGGGGTGGCACTGGAGGGGCTTTAAGGTCCCTTCCCACCAAGGCCTCGTCTTCCTTTGCCTTCAGTGTCTGCCTCAGAGTTTGTACCCAAACCAAAGTGAGGTTGATGTCACCTTCTCTAAACTGGGAGAACAGATCACTCCAAGCTGTGGGGAGGTGGAGAGGCTGTAGGATGGAGAGGGTGCAGCCCTGCAGACGCCGAGCTGTGGGGTTGCTGCTTTCAACAGCCTCGTTGTTGCTGCGGACACAGCTCAAGGTGGGTCTGAGAGAGACAAACTCTGCTTTTGGGGGTTTGTGTTGATGAGGAGGGGAGGGGAGGTCGCTGCTCTGCTTCTTGTAACTGCTGTGGCAGAGCCAGGAGCCCAAGGCAGGACAAGGGCAAAGCAAACCTCTCCGAGCTCTTGGGTTCTCTTCATTCCCAGATATTCTGATTCCTGCCCAAGTCCAAGTTCTTTGTGCTGTGCAGGATGCAAGTTTAATCAGGTTTTAGTGCTGGTTTAGCTGAGTGTTTCTAGGGCTTGAGGATGAAGCCAAATGCTCTGCACTGAAAAAGTGATGGATGTTCAGCACGAGATTCTCTTCAGGAACTGGCACGAAAAGTGGTTGCCGAAGCTGAGGGAGGAGCAATTCACAGCTTGGCTGGAAGAGGGAGAAGTGCTCACTGCTGGTCTGTCACTTCATCCTCATGAGTGAGTGTGGGAGCTCCCGAGATCGGCCAGGCTGCAATTTCAGATAGTTTAGATGGGCTGGCCTTGAAAAAATCATATTTTGGTGCCTGGAGCAAAAGCTGAAGGTGGCAGGAAGTGGCAGCAGTGGCAGGGAACTGAAGTGACACCACCCTGAGCTCAGAACTAATTTTGGTTGTGACCTTGAGCAGTCCCTGGGCCACACCAGAGCTTTTTGTGTCACCTGCTTTGGGAGGTTCTTCCTTGCCCGTGGAGAAGTTGGGTCTGGCACAGGTCTGCTGTGGAGCACCTGTGCCACCACCTTTAAAGAGCCACCCTGGAGGTGTCAGTGAGCCCCTCAGTGCCTGCCCAGCCTAGAGCAGGGCTGGGAGGGCAGGGGGCTCAGGGAGTGCTCATTCCTGGTGGTGTTGGAGCTCTGAGCCCAGCCCTGAGCTGGGTTTGTGGCTCTGAGGGCACGGGGAGTGTCCGGAGCAGGCCTGGCCTGGGCAGAGTAGGAACTCCTGGAGTAACTGCTGAGTAAGCCACACCTTCCACGTGAGAGGGAGGCACTCCCAGAGTCAGGCGCTGTCTCCTCAGAGGTGCTTTGGGGTTTAATTCTGTTCTCACAGTGACTCCTCTCACCTGGGAACCCCGTGGTTACCTCCAGAGGGTCTGAGGCCTTAGGGATGTAAATATGGACAGGAGGGGTTGGAATCTGCCTATCAGGGAATCTTCCCCTTGCCCACAGGAGAGTGTGCAGAACTCTTCTGTGTGATGATAATGTTTTCATACTTTAGGTGTGAAAATAAAAAATGGGAGAAATCTCGTTTTTCTGGCAGCACGCAAAGAACTTTCTTCTGTGTCACCGCTAAAACTCTGTGAGGGGATGAATACCTGGGAATCTGAAAGAGACATAGCTGGAAAGCATCAATATGAATGGATTTTTCTGCTTCTTTTTGCACTTGAAAGAAAGGTGAAAGTTACAGGCTGAGTCAAGCTTTTACCCTTTATTTCAATCAATTCAGTTATTGCTAAATATGGCTACACACAGGTAGCCCAGGTGACAGAGCTGCCTCCAGCTGCTCCTTGGCCCCAGTGTCCCACGCGGGATGCTTGAGTTATCCACTGAGAGCCCCCTTGAGACTGGAGCACAGGTAAATCTGCCTGTCTGAAGGGCAGGATTGTGTCCTAAGTCCCTCCTCATTCCTTCCTTTCCTCAGGCCCCACCATTGTGGCTTGGGTGGCAGTGGCACATTGGAAAGGCCTGGGGGTGCCAGCTGGGGTGAGAGCTCGGGGTGCCAGCCCAGGCTCCACCAGCACTTGGCCCACACTGGGGCACAAATTGAGAGATGAACTCTTGGAAGCTTGTCCTGAGGAGGATGAGTGGTACCTGCTGGCGAAATTCGGTGCTTTCACAGAGCTGTGATAAACCCCAAACTCTTAGACTGCCAACCTACAGCCTCTGCACCGTCACATTCCCCAGTTGCATTTTGTATTGGAATTTTACCTGCTCCCACCTGCGTCCTCCTGCTGGCAGTGCCAGCAGCCCACGTGCTGCCTCTCCTGAGAGCAAGTTCCTGCCTGTTTCCTCTCCCAGCCCCAGCTCTTGCTTCCCTCTGGCAGAGGCAGCTTTAGGTGCAATATCCTGATGTTTCTGCGAGTGGGTTTTGGAATAAACCTACACACAGGATGTCCATGGGTTGCTGCTATGGATTCTGTGAAAGGTGATCAGGAAAAGCAAGTTCAGAGTTACTCAGGGGATTCTCTGATTCCTGCCCATCTCACGGAGCTGCTCAGGGTGAAACTATTACTCCCATGCTTTTTATTTTGCTCCTCTTAGTGCTGGTTTTTCCCCAGGTAAGTCAGTGCTGGAGCAGCCCTTGTGGGTTTATCTGTGATGAGCAGTGGTTGTGTCTGCACACGGAGATAGCAGATTCCAGCTGTAGTGTGCAAACGTCGGTGCTTTGTGCCTTAGTGCACAGCCACATTTGTCAGCTGACAGGGCTGATGCGATGAGAAAACCTCGCACTCTCCAATAACCTGAGCACAGGCACTTCCTGCGTTGTTACATTTAACCAAAGCTCTGATAAAAAATACTACATTAATTTTTCTAATGGAGACCAGATTCCGCATTATCATCATTTACGTTTTTGGATAGTCTTTGATTGACTCTGGTGGGAAGGGAGGTGAATCAGTATCTTGTACTTTAGGGAAAGATCTAGGGGAGAATTGAATTGTACTTCCTTGGAATTCACATCACCCGCCCTTAGTCGGAGATGTTGATCTTGAGAACAACAAGCAGAGAACAGCCCAGGAAGGGCTGAACGTGACAAAACAGTGCAGAGCATACAGAAATCCTCTTTGCTGTGTTCATCATTCTGTCTTCATCTTGGATTGTTTCCACCCTTCTCCTCCACCTGGAAGTCACAAGCATCCTGCAGTGGCAGGTACTCTGGGTTCTTCTGCCAGGAGTAGTCTAAGAACAGCTTTTGCTGGGAGCAGCTCTGACCTTGCTGAAATCACTGCTGAAACCTCCCCTGACTCTTGCAGTGCCAGAATTTCACGGTGGCAGTGGTGAGGCAGGGACTGAGCCTGGTTCATTGTCCCCAGAGCTCGGGTAGTACAGGACAGTCAGGCCAGTAAAGCCCCTGCTCAGGGCTGGGAACGAGATCCTGGCCGGCTTTCCCTCTCTGCCCCTCTCTGCAGTCCTGCTGGGCTATGTCATGCTACTATGTTACAGCATTGTTCCATGTCTTTTTTTTTTTTTTGGAAGTAATGCCGGATATTGGCAGTCAGGGGCGATGGAGCGAGGTGAGCAGTGACCGGTGGACAGAATGAGTTGTTACGGCCTCGGTCTCAATTTTTGGAGCAGCTCTAAGCATCCGTTGTTGTTTGTGTGTTTTAGGTGGTCCACTTGCAGGATGTCCTGGCCCTGGATGCTGGAGCGTGCAAGCCTAAGGTATAGGTGTGGTGTACTTCAGTCGGAGCAGGGAGGCTGTGGTTTCACAGTCTCTCAGCATGTTTTGTGTGTTTTTGCTTTGCTTCTCTGCAGGTGCTGCTGCTGCCCTGGGCGTGCCAAGGGCCAGAGGCGAGCAGGTGAGTTGGCATTTAGGTGGGGTGGCTGATAGGCCAGCGGTCTATGGCAGCGTGCTGAGCGTGTCCCTTTTCATTGTGCAGGTTTGTCCTGGCCACCTCCAGAGTCAGATCAGGATTTGAGGTGAGCCGGGGCAGTGGTGTGGAGTAGCCCGGGGATGCTCTTCTGGAGGGCAACAGTGACGTTTTCTGTTTTGTTGTCTTAGGTACCGTGAGCAGGTGTGGAGCTGAAGTTTGGAGAGAGCAGGTAAGCGCTGAGCCTCGGCAGTTTCGAGGGAGGGGGCCTTGCGGAAGGGGTCTCTTTTGGCGTGTGTTGTCAGAGGCTGAATTTTCTCCTTGTTCTCCATCTTTCGCAGCTGCCAAAGCGGACCGTGGGGAACGTGTTGACATCCGAGGTGCTGATGCATTTTTTCTGCCAGGGATGGATTTTGTCCGTTTGTCTTCAGAAAGCTAAGTGTTGGGAGCGGTGGTTGGGAGAAGGGAAAGGCCTTTGGAGTTCCAGGAGGCAATTGGAAGTTAGCTTAGAGGAGAGGGCTGTTGTGGGAGGGCCCCTTGGAAGTAAAGGGAGAGGGTTTCTCCTCAGCATCACCCGAGCCTTTGCTGGGCAGGGCAGTTCCCACCCATCTCTGTCATCGGCCTTTGAGTCTCGCCGTCATCGTGGATCTTTTTGCCCGAGGAGCTCGCCTTCGGGTCTGGCACGATCGCCACGGTCTCCATTTCACCTACTCGCTGGCGTAGCCGCCCGCGGGCATCTTGGCCACTTGCTGGATGGTCAAAGGTAAGGGATCAAAGCTCGGGTTGTCAAGGAATGGGTCAAGGGGTCAAAGGTCAGGGGATAAAAGGTCAAGGCTCGGGCTCAGGATTAGAGGTTCCAGCATGATTTTCCGTGGTGGTTCCCAGTGTGGGGACACGGGGTGTGGGGTCAGTGGCGCCGGGGGCGGGCAGGAGCCCCGTGGGCAGTGGCCGGCAGCGGCGGGGACGCCTCCGTACGGTCGCGCCCCTCCAGTGCCAGCAGAAGCCCCCCTGCGCCGTGCGGTGCCCGGCCCCACTCCTTGCCCTCCCCGCCGCTGCCTTCCCGCACTCCCACCGCACCCCCTGCTCCCCTCCAGCCCAGGGAAATGCAGGAAAACACAAAATCATCGAGGTGGAACAGTCACCGGAGCTGCCCGAGCCATCCCCCCGCCTGAAGGCGGCAGCTGCCCAGAGCCAGGGGCACCCAGCAGGATGCAGCTCCCCTTTCCCAGGAGCTGGAGGCAGGGTTTCCCAGGCAGGGGGAGCAGGGAGAATTTCAGCTCCCAGCAGCTCTCTGTGAGTGCTGGATGGACTCTGGGCTGAGCCAGGTGGGAGGTGTGGGTGGTGTTCATGTCCCCAGGAGCTGCTCAAATCCACCTTAAACTCCTGGAATGGTCTGTGCTGGCAAGAACCTTACAGACCATCCTGTTCAGCCCCTTGCCATGGTCAGGGACACCTTCCTGGGGTGTCTGTGCCAGAGTGGTGGAATGGGCAGGACTTTCTCCCTGAGCCCAGTCCCGGGCAAGATTGGGGTTCCCATGGGAAGAAGCCTGTGAGCTGCATTTCCGGAGCTGGGAGCCTCCATGCCCGGGAGTGTTTCCAGTACTGCTCTTTGGCTTTTTCCATAACTGGGCATGATGTTTCTCCCCAGAGCAAGGTGGTTTTCCCTGGATTGTTGGGGTTACACACTGGCTGTTTGACAGCTCTGTTGTCTCTTTGTCCTGAATGGAAGAGTGAGGAACGGGGGATGCTCCCGACTGTCCCAGGGATGTGGGAACAGCCCAGTTCCAGTGAGGAATGTGACGCCCAGCTCGTGGCGTGTGCCCTGAGATGGTCTTTGCTGTTGTTTTGTCCTTAGAGCCTGTTGGAGTGCTGGCCTGGATTTGGGAGGAGCCAAGTAGCCTGGAGCAGTGAGGTTTTTCCTGTCAGAAATCCATGCTGGGGATGTTTTCCCTGGCTGTCCCAAGGGGAAGGAACAGCTCTGGAGTTTTTGCAGCCACAGGCTGGGGATGCATCCCCTGAAAACCAGTTCAGGATCGTTCATCTGACTCTGTCCCTGACCTGTGGCTTCCAGGGAGCCTTCTGGTCTTCTGGATATTCCCAGGAGAGGATATTCCACCACCTGACTTTTAAGCCAGGAATTCCAAACCCAGTAAGTCGGTCACATTCTATGGGAGCTGCCCCAATGGTGGGATGGCAGAGGGCACACCCCACGCTGCTGTTTGGGACATTCCTGACTGGAACGGGAGCCAGCTGGGCATTTTGGAGCACTGAGGCCACCAGGGCAGCCTTGAGTGGCATTCCCAGGCAATGCTGAGGCATCCCATGCCTGTGGCAACACATGCCTGATGTGGAGCAGAGAGAGGAAGGGAGAAATTCTGAGTTGATGGGAGGAATGGAATTGGGCTTTCCAGAATGGAATTGGTATAGGTGCTGATGGTATCATGGAATCATGGGGTGGCTTGGAAGGGACACAAAGACCCTCTGGGCTCTGTTATCCCATCCCGTGGCAAAGAACACGTCCAAAACTGCCTCCTCACCCCCATGGAATGGCAGTGGGTGTTGGGAGCTCTGGCTGGAGCACCTGGAGACCAGGTAAGAATAGCAGTGGCATTGTTTTGGCTGCTGCTGGATGTGGTTTTCTCTTGTCAAGATGTTCCTCTGATTGATATTTTCACAGTAGCTTGCTAGGCCTCATTTGAGGATAATTCCAAGAATTTGGAAGTCGTTGGAAAAGAATGAGGAAAAAAGGTGAACCTGATCCAATTCTAGTAATTCTGAACTTCTCTTGCAGCACCGTTCCAGGGGAAAGCTGGTGAAAGGATAAAGATGCAGAGGAACAAGTGTTGTAAACCCCCTTGCCTCCCTGACAAAGCAAACCTTTCTGCAATCCCAGTAAATCTCTTGGAGAAACTGTGGGATCATAAGGTTTCCTAGGAAAGGAAAACTAAGGACAGAGATGAGGAAATAGGCTTCCAGTTAACAATGATTTGATGGAGGTAGGAATGATTCTTGTATGTTTGATGCACCCCTTTTTATTCCTGGGATAATTTTAAATGATTTCTTTAAAAAATCATTTCGATTTGGGAATTCAGATTAGAGAGGAAACGATGCAAAATAAATGCAGGGAGAGATCACAGAATCATCCTGGAATGGCGGAATAATTTGGGTGGGAAGGGACCTTAAGGATCACCTCATTCCATCCCCAGGGTGCTCCAAGCTGCGGCCAGCCTGGCCTTGAACACTTCCAGGGATGGGGCAGCCACGATTTCCCTGGGTTTACGGGCACAAGAGGAAATTTCCAGCAGGAACTGAGGGGTTTCCCTTGCTCTGCCTGGCCCTAGCAGGGCTTTGGGAGGCAGAGGCTGTGGGAACAGGAGCTTTGTCCACTGCCTTGGAGGAGTCTCTGATGTCCCAAAACCCAGCAGAGCAAGTGGCTGTGGTTTAACATCCCGTTCAAAGGAGATGCCAGGCCAGGAACGGGAATGGACTGCAGAGCAGGGATGGTGGCCAGCAGAGGGGTGACTGTCCAGGGGGTCCCAGCAGTCCATCCCTGCTGCCCAGGTTTGGGATGAGCAGGCTGGTGAGTGTCCCTGTGCTTGCTCTGCAGGATGAGGAAGCCAGGCCTGCTGAGGAGGAAGATGAGGAGGTGTGGGAGGATGGAGACAACGGCCACCAAAGGCTGGGGAAGGCACAGATCCAGGTAGGAGACGTTGCCTTGCGAGGAGAGGGACTTGTCTGTCCCGTTGGAATTTGGGGCGTGAGGCCAGTGGAACAAAGGCTTTGATTCCATTTTCTTGCTCGGGTTTTCACGTGCCTTAAGAGAGCTTTGTGAAAATGTCATTATCCCTGATTGAGTCTCTGAAAAACAGGGATTGAAGCTTTCAGAAGGGGCCCAACCCTGCCTGCATGTATCCAAGTGCAGCCCCCACTCCCTGTTTTTGTGTACAGCTGGGATGAGACCTCAGCTGCTGTTACTTGCCAGCTCACAAGTTGTGTAGCTCAGAGCCTCAGCCATGAAGGGCCAGGCTGTGTTTAAAACAGCCCAAGGTGCCAGAGAGCTGGAGTCATTTCCTAGCAGGTAACTTGACTTGGAAGCTGCATTCTAAAATTTGTCCGCATTTAATTGATGTCCCACATGGAGACACCTAAAGAAGCAGAGGTGGGGTGTTCCTAAGAAAAGAGCATCTAAATTCTTTGGTGGTAGAGGGCTTAAAGTCTGAGTGAGGTGCCTTTAGGACACTTCCATTCCAGTATCTGAATAGAATTTAAATGAAGTAGCCAAATCCTGACAAGCTTGTATGAACTCCAAAGCCTCTGCAAGTGGTTTACAGCCAGGGAAGGAGATAAGAGTCTGGAGTCTCTTCCCCAAAACCTGGCTGCTGGTTTCTTTGGCCAGGCATAGGAAGAATTGTGTATTCCCTGGGGCTCTCCTTATGGGGAGAGGTTTACTTATGTGCCCTGGGTTTATTCAGTGCATCTTCAAAGTGATGGAAACTGATTGCATTGAAATGCCAGGGGTGCCAAATGTTTTCCCCAGCCAGAGCTCGGAGCCAGCCCAGTGGGAAGGGGTTTAGTGGCCATTTTCCCGCTCCCTCGGGGCAGCAGCACTGGAGCACTCGCAGCCACCCGTGCCCGAGGTGCCGAGTACTGGCAGGAGGCAAAGCCAGGGACTGGGCAGGAGGAGCTTGCAGTGCTCCTGGAATCGCAGAGCTGGAGCTGTGGGTTAGAACTGCCAGGAGCTGCTGCCTCACTCAAACCTTGTTTAAAGCTCAGCATCCCTCCTGCTCCCTTGGAATGATTGTTGCTTCTGTTGTTGCTCTTTCCCGATCCATTATGATTATTATTGTAAATTCCCACTCCATTTCTTCCATAGCCCTTTGCTTCCCAGAGGTGGTGCTTTAGGCAAGCCCCTCCAGCCTGGGAAGGGGCTTTTGGCTCCAGACTCAGTCCCAGTCCCCATGAGCAGCTGGAGCTGTGCTGTCCCCAGCAGGTGCCTTTCCTTCCTTCCCTGCTGCACTTTGGCTTTTTGAGGGCTCTCTAGGGGGCTGAGGGAGAAGTTCTTTGTCATTCCAGGGCAGCATAAGCCCTGATCCCACTCAAAGCAGGAGGAATCATTCCATCCTTGTTTTTGGATACACCTTTGGTGTTCTCTCTCTTTTGCTGACACTGTGTGGTGAAGCAGCAGCTCCCTGGAATAACTTTTATTTGTAAAACAATGAATTCCCTGCTGGAATCCCAGTCCCAGCCCCCCAGATCAAGGTGCAGTTTAAGGCCTTACACCCTGACCAGGACAAGTTCCTGTCCTTAGACATGGAAAACAGGGGAAAACTCAGACTGGATTGGAGCCAGCATCCAGAATGGGGAGAGTGAGGCAGCGTGCTTGGCCCAGGCTGGGGCTGGTACAGGGGGTGTTCCCCATAGGATGACACCCGTTTGGAGCAGATGCTTCTCTTCCTTTGTCCAAAGTCCAATGGCAAAGGAGTGAAGAACCCACAAGTGGGGCCTGGAAGGAAAACAGTTCTGTTAAAATTAGGCAAAGAATGCACTAAGAAAAAATGGACATCCTTTTTAGGTATGAAAGTAAGTAGGGGAAAAATGTTGAAAAAGAGCTCTTTTATTTGGTGCCACCTCTCATTTTTTTATGGATAAAACCCTCTAGTGAGCAATCAGAACAGGAGTGGGAAAGCCAGGAGCCTTTGACTTCCACAGTGGACTTAATTGCCATGCTTAATTTCAACAATTTCTTCTTTCTCTCAGGCCAGAAAAACCCACTTAACTTGTCCCATCTTTGCCAAAAGCTTTGGTGTTTGAGCAGCCAAACCCAAGGGGCTCTGGCCCCACCAGCCTGTACTGGAGGGCCCCTGGTCCTGCCCATGGTGTGGGATGAATCCCCAATTGTCCCCAGAGGGGGCTGCCCTGGTCCCTGCAGTGCCCAGCACCTGAGACACAGAGAGAGCCCTGTCCAAAGGGGCTCCTTGTCAGGAATGTGGCAGCAGCCCCAGGAGCAGGCTGGAGGTGAGAACTGGGGCTGTGTTTGAGACTGACCAGGTCAGCTCAGTGTTTACCTGTGGGGGGAGTTTGGCCCCCCATGCTGAGTTGAAGCTGGATCAGGGTGACAGATGCTGCATTTTGGGCACCCTGAGAGTTTCTCTCCCCCTTGGAGATTTCCTGCAGGGATGGGGCAGGGCAGGGAGCAGAATTAACCCTGCACCTCCCATGGGCACTGCTGGCCTTTGTCTCTCTGCTGTGCCATCAGCCTGTGGGAATTTGCTGCTGCTGCTGCCACCCCACCTGGGGGCTGCGTGCTCCTGGCAGCCCTTCCCAGCCCCACACCCGAGCTCCAGCGCTGCCTCCAGGCTGTGTTGGGAGAGTTTGCTGGGAATGTGCCTCATCCCTGGGAGTATCCTTTCCTTCCAGAGTGGCTGGATGGAGCTTCTGGGCTTGTCAGCTTCAGAGTTTGCTTGCAAAAGTCACTGCAGGGAAGAATGACAAGGAGGTTTGTCAGAGTGCTGCTGTCAGACCCCACCTGCCAGTCTGTGCTTTGGCTTGGAGGTTGTTGTGTATTGGCCCTGCAGGGAATGAATGTCCCCTTCCCACCTCAGCCCAGCAGATCCCAAGGGCTCTTCCTGGAGTACTTACTCTTTGCTTCCCTTTGGGATAACTTAATCTGCACCCTTCCAGGAGCAATTCCTTGGCTTCTCCTGGAGAAAACCCCATGGCAGAGGCAGTCTGCAAAGGAGCCCACAGCTGTGCTTGGAGCAGGGAGTGCTGAGAGCTGCGTGTGCCTCTGCTGCCCCAGGCTGGCAATATCCCCATGGAACAGACTGGGCAAATGGCATTAGAGGGAGCACAATCCCTTCCTGGAAGAGGTTTTCTCCTGTGCAGATCAGGCATGGGGCAGGAAGGGAACTTTGGAGATCAGCTGCTTTCCCCCAGAAAGCATCACTCACACCAGCATGGATGACATGACCTGTGCCCAGCACTCACCATGCACCTGGCCAGAATCAAGAGCAAAGGTGGGTTTGGGTGTGAGCACTTGAAATAACTTTGAAAGAGAAGCAATCACCTTTTGCTGCTTCTTTCTTTCTTGCAGATGCTGGGATTGCCTCTGGGCACATGGGCTGAGCTCTCCCTGCAGGGAACTGTCAGGCCTTAACAGCTGTGAGGTTGTGTTCTTCTCAGTGGGGAACTGGAAATAATTATTAATTAATTGCAGAAATGTTTTCTGAACCTTTCCCCTTTCCTGGTAGATCTTCTCTCTCTGCCTCTGAATTTACAGCTGTTCCCTGGTGTCATTGGCCCTGCCTGAATTCCTTGCAGCTCCTCACTGGGAAAACCTGGGATGACTTTGAGGGGACAGAGGAGACATTTTCAGCTGAAAACCTGGGGTGACTGAGAGGGGACACAAGAATTGTTTGTGTAGGAAAATGGGAGGTGATGTCAAGCAGAGCAAGGTGGCATTTTTGAGGGAAAAGCTGAGGTGATGTTTAGGGGAACGAATGCACATTTTTGGGGCAGAAAAGAGTTAATATTGTACAGGAAGGAAAAACTGGGGGGTAAAACTTGATGTAATCTGTAGGGGACAGAATGAATATTTTGGAGCAAAAATGAGGTACTCAGTAATAGACAAAGAAGGAAAATTTTGGAGGCCAAACTTGACAAAGTCTCAAGAGCAGAGAATGAACACTTGGAGGGAAAAAGGAGGTGATGAGTACTGAGCATGTGGGGAAAATTTGGGGGCTAAATCTGAGCTAATCTCTAGGGGAGAGCATGAACACACTGAGGTAACATGAGGGAATCAGTTGTGGGCAGATAGGGAAACTTGTGTAAAAATAATATTAAATAAGCTGTAGAAAGAACATTTTGAGGTAAAAATGAGGTAAGCAGTAGTAGACAGATGGAAAACTTTGGGGGTAAATCTTGATAGAAGCTACATGGTAGAAAGGAAATAAATATTGAAGGAAGAATGAGGGAATCAGTAGTGGACAGGTAGGGGAATTTTGGGGGGTCAAACTTGAAATGATCTAAAGGTTGAGAATGAATCTTTTTTGGTAAAAATGAGGTAATAAGTTGTGGACAGTTCAGGAAAATTTTGGGGGTTAAACTTGAGGTAATCTCTAGGGAGAGTGTGACCACTGACATGAACTGAGGCAATCACTGGGGCTAGGCAAGGAAATTTGGGGTGTAAAACTTGGGAAGATCTGTAGGGCAAAGAATGAACATATTGAGGAAGCAATGAGGTGATCAGTAGTCAAGATGAGGTAGAATGTGGGGGGCAAACCCTGAGGTAATTATGTAGGAACCATAAGTGGTTTTGAGAAAAAATCTGACCTAATTTGTAGGGGACAGAATGAACATTTTGGGGGTAAGACGGACATAACCTGCGTGGTTTGGGTTTTAAAATCTAGTCAGTGCACAGGGGACAAAATAGACATTTTGGTGATAAAATCCGAGTTCATCTGTAGAAGAAAGAACTCATGTTTTGAGGTAAAAAGGAGGTGATCAGAACTGGGCAGGTAGAGAAAACTGAGGGGGTAAAATGTGAAGTCATCTCTAGGAGAGAGCAGGAGCATCCTGAGGTAAACTGAGGGAATTGCTGTGGACAGGTGGGTAAATCTGGCAGGTAAAACTTGAGGGAATCTCCATGGTAGAAAATGAGTATTTGGAGGTAAAAATAAAGTACTCAGTCAGTGGTGGAGATGTACGGAAAATGTTGGAGGTAAAATCTGAGGTGATCTGTAGCAGAGAGAATGCACTTGATGGGGTAAACTGAGGTAATCACTTATGGACAGGTAGGGAAGTTCAGAGGGGTAAAAATTGAAAGCATCTGTAGGGCAAAGAATGAAAAGATTGAGGTGGAAATGAGGAAAGAGGTAGTGGACAGGTGGGGAAAGTTTTGGGGGCAAATCTTGTGGTAATCTCCAGAGCAGAGAAAGAATGCTTCCTTGTAAAAAATGAGGAACTCAGAAGGAGGCAGATGGGGACATTTTGGGGGTAAAATCTCAGGTCATCTCAAGGTGAGGGAAGGACTATTTGGAGGTCAACTCAGCACTCACTGTGTCTTCCTTCCTTGGCATCAGCTGGCAGGGAAGGGAGAAGAGGCCTCAGGCTGGAGAGGGGCAGGAGAAAGGCACTGTGGGCAAAGGCACCTCCCTGGCATCCCCAGGGTACCTGTGGGGAACACAGTGGACACTTTGGGAGCAAAGGGAGGTGATGGCATTGTCCCTTTGGGGGATGCTGGCATTTAGATCATTCCATCCATTTGCCTGCTGACATTTCCCAGCCCAGGGGCTTTGGCTGCCAGGGCAGCACAAAGATTGTTCCCTGGGTGGTGCGCAGATTTGGGGGTTGGCTTTGCTAGTTCAGATGAATTCTACCCAAAGCCCTGAATTCCCTGCTGAATTGCCACTGGCATAGCCTCCCAGCGCCTCCTGGAGCATGGATATTCCCATGCAGAGCTGCCTATTTAACACCAGCTGTGGCAGGACCCAGCAGAGCTTCCAGGGAAGCTCAGCAGGGTCAGGGCAAGGACAGCTTCATGTTCCATAGAATTTGCTGTTTGTAACCCTCATCCCCCAGCCCCCCCCCCCCAATGTCCCTGGGGGCACCTGACAGAGTTCCCTGGAATTCAGCTGCCTGCACCCCCCGAGCTGGGGCTCCAGGTGATATTTGAAAGCAGGAACAGGCACTGGCTGGACACGCTCCCAGCCTGTGCTGAGGCAGCCCCTGTGCCCACGGGAGGACTTCTCTCCCTGCAGGAGTTGATTTCATTCCAGAGCCTCAGGAGTGGCCTCTGCAAGTTCTTTTCCCTCAGGAAAGGGATGCACATCCCTGCCTTCAGGGCACCTGCAGTGGGAGCCACCTGGGAAAGCTTTCCATCAGTTGTGCAGTTCCAGCTGGCTCCCCAAAAACTCCCAACTCAATCCAAAGAGATTTCTCTGACTCTGACCTTTCATTTGAAGGCATCTCTGAGGGCATTGCTTGGCATTTCATTGCTGTGGGGGAAGCTTGCCTTGGCTTTAACACTGCTGAGGGATGATGGCCTCAGGCTGGAAGGGAAGGCATTTTGGGTGGCTGGGACATAGCTGGCAGGTGTGTGGGAGGTCAGCACTGGGAATTGCTGTCTGAGCCCCTCTGCAAACAGCCCATTCTGACATTGCCCAGTGCCAGCTGTTCCTTGGGGCATTTTTGGGGTGTCAGTGGGGTCTGTCGGGACTGAAGCATCTCTGGGTGCCTGTTCAGAGCAGCCCCTGGCCGAGGGGCCGCGGGCAGCCCTTTATCCATGTCCATCCCAGCGCTGCCCGGGCAGCCCAGTGCCCGTTCCGGGGATGTGTGTTTGGCACACTGCGTGCCACGGGCAGGACACTGCAGGCACAGCTCCTCTCTGCAAATCCAAAGCACAAGAGCTGCTGCTTCCCTTCCTGGGCCTCCTGGCCTTCTCCTTCCCCCCATTCCCTGCCAGCTGGGACACACGGAAGGAGCACCAAGGAACACTCCTGGCAGTGAGCAGGAGTTGCTGAGAGCTCTGTGCAGCTCTGGGCCACAAAAGCTGGCCCAGCCTCAGCAGCCCCTGGGATTTTGGGCTGTGAACACTCACCTGTGGGAAAGGCCCCTCTGCAGGCAGGAGCAGCCCTGACCTTCTCCAGAAGAGCTTTGGCCATGGACCAAGTGAACCCTCAGGACTTGCCTTGCTCATTTCTCCCTGGAAAGGGCCATGGAACAAGCACCTTTGCAGCTGTTGGGTAAATCCTGGAAAGGGCAGGAAATCAGGGTTATGGGAAGAGTTCAGTGCTGTCACACAACTGCTCACCTGTGTTGTTGCATGATCAGGTGCTGGCCATGGAGCTCTGCCCTATGGCAATTACAGGGGCTGGTGTGGCAAGCAGCATTAGCATAAAAGAAGGAGTTATATTTGCATAGGAATGATCTTGCTGGCACTTGGCATTCCTATCCCAGGCAGGACATTGCCAGGAGCTGAGATTGGCTTGGCTGGAGCAGGGTGCTGAGAGTGCCCAGGTGTGGGTTCAGTGGCCAGAGGAGCCATTCACATAAGGGTTCGACTTGGTGGTCCTTGTGTAGCCATTGCCACTCAGGATCTCCTGTGCTCTGGAAATAAAGAAGAAACATTTTTCCCTGGCCTTTTAAAGCCAGAGGTTTTTGCAGTGGAGCGTGCAAGCCGCAGAGAAAGCGGGGGGGAGGAAGGAGAGCATCAGGTCTCAAGCGGCAGTTGTGGGATGAACGGCTCAAGCAGCAGCGAGCCCCGGCGAGGCCCCGGTCCCGCAGCGGGCGCAGTCAGAGCAGGAGCGGCAGCAGCGGCCTCGGCGCCAGCGGCCGGGCCGGGGGAGCGGCTCGTCCCGCTGCAGGCGCGCTGGTTGGGCGGGGGCGCGGCGGGCGGGAGGCCCCGGGGGAGCGGCCCGGGGCAGGGGGTGCGGCGGCCTCAGCAGTGCCGGGGCTGGGGGAGCTCCGCGTCCCCGCGGGGGCTGCGGGCGGGGCCGGGCCGGGAGCGCCGGCGCTCCGGTTGCGCCAGGGGGCGCCCCACAGGGCGGGCGGCGCTGAGGGAGCGGCGGCCTCGGGGGGTGCCGGGGCGGGCACGGGCGGTCCCCGCGGCCCGGCCGCTTCCAGGCGCGATCCAGCGCCTGCTGCGGGGAAGCGCCGCCCTCCCGGCGGGCCCGGCACCGGCACGGCCCCGGCTCCCCGCGGCCGCAGCGGGAGCGTAGCCGGAGCTCCGGCGGGAGCCCAGCCCCGCGCTGGCCGCAGCCGGAGCGGCAGCGCCGGGCTCGGCGCCAGCGCCAATCCCGGAGCGGCACTTGCCAGCCGCGGCGATCCCGATGCCTAATGCCATCCCCCATCCCACCTCAGTTCTCCGAGCCCGGCAGCCGCACCCCGCCCGCCGAGAGACAAGCGGCTCGGCCCGGGACCCCCAGCAGACACCGACAGGACCCAGCCCCGAATCCCAGGGCCCGGGTCCCGTTCCCACCTCAGCGCCTCGGGCTCGGCGCAGCGCCGGGAGCAGCCCCCGGTGCCGGGCTCCGCACAGCGCTCCGAACGACGGTCCCGCCACAGCCCGGGAGGAGCAGGATGAGCATCCACCGCACAAAGCGGAGCGGGCGCGGATCCGCCGGCATTTACGGGCGCGGGCGGGGCGGGGCGGGCCCGGCACAGGTGTGAAGGGCGGGGTCCGCACAGGTGCGCGGGGCCCCAGAGCGGCTGCGCGGGGCGGGGCCGAGGGGATTTAAGCCTCGGGAATCGGCGCCGCCGCCATTTGCTCCCTCGGCGCTCCGTGGGAACGGTTGTGGCCGGACCGGGCTCTAGATCTCTGTATTTCCATATTTCTATGTCTCTGTAGTTCTTTTCCTTTATATTTGTGTTAGTTTGTCTTCTTCTAACCCTTCTCCGTTCTCCCCCCTCTGCCTCCCCTCCCCCACCCCCTACACCCCCCCCCCTACCCCCCCCCCTCTCCCCCCTAGCCCTCCCCTCCCTCCCCCCTCCCTGTCCCCCTACACACCCCAACCCTGCCCTACCCCTCCACCCTCTCTCCCCTTCTCCACCGTTCCTTCGCCCCCATCCCGGGTCCCCCCTGCCCCCTCACCCTGCTCCCCTTCCCCTCGCAGTTCCCCCCACCTGCCCTCAATCCTCCCCCTCCGTCTCCCACCTTTCCTTCCCCCTCCACCTCCCCCTGTTCCTCTTCCCTCGTTTCCCCTCTGCACCTTGACCCCCCACTTGTGCTCCGTCCTCGTCTTCCCCCCGCCTCCTTTCCTGTCCCCCCATCCCACCTCTCCCTGCACACCCCGAACCCCCCACCTGCGGTCCTTCTTTGACCCCCTCTGCTCCCTTATTCCCATCCTCTGTCCCGTCTTTCCCCCGCAGCCGCGGGGCACGGGGCGCCGGAGAATAAAGCCCAGAGGGCCGGAGCCCGGCGCCCCTGCCCTCGCTGGAGCCCCACACGGGCCGGGCCCGCTCGGCGGGTCCCCCGTGCAGTACAAAAACAGCGCCGGGGCTCCGGCTTTCCACACATCACACTGGGGATCCCCTCCTCAGGAGGGGTTCCCGGGGGGGTGGTGGGTTTCGGGGAGGGTGGTGGGTTGGGGTGGGCCCCCTCCTCAGGAGGGGGTCCCGGGGGGGTGGGTGGGTTTCAGGGAGGGTGGTGGGTTGGGGTGGGCCCCCTCCGGAGGAGGGGGTCCCGGGAGGGGGTTAGGGTGGGCCCCCTCCGGAGGAGGGGGTCGGGGGGAGGGGGGTGGGGCGGAGGGGGGACTTTCCCCCCCTCCAGTCCCCGCCCCCTCTCCCGGACCCCCTCCTCCGGACGGGGCTCACCCCAGCCCCCTCCGCGGGACCCCCTCCTCCGGACCGGGGCCTCAGGGAGGGGGGTGGGGGGGGGGGAAGCAGAGGGGGGTCACGTCACTCTGTGGCATGAACAGACATAGAGACCACAGGCCAAACCAACAGCCCCTCCCGCCCGGACCCCCCCACCCCCCCCCTCCGGGGCCCCGGTCCGGAGGAGGGGGTCCCGGGAGGGGGCCGGGGTGAGCCCCGTCCGGAGGAGGGGGTCCGGGAGAGGGGGCGGGGACTGGAGGGGGGGAAAGTCCCCCCTCCGCCCCACCCCCCTCCCCCGGACCCCCTCCTCCGGAGGGGGCCCACCCTGACCCCCTCCCGGGACCCCCTCCTCCGGAGGGGGCCCATCCCACCCACCCCCCCAGGACCCCCTCCTAAGGAGGGGGCCCACCCCAACCCCAACCCACCACCCTCCCCGAAACCCACCACCCCCCCGGGAACCCCTCCTGAGGAGGGGGCCCACCCCAACCCACCACCCTCCCCAAAACCCACCACCCCCCCCGGGAACCCCTCCTGAGGAGGGGATCCCCAGTGTGATGTGTGGAAAGCCGGAGCCCCGGCGCTGTTTTTGTACTGCACGGGGGACCCGCCGAGCGGGTCCCCCGTGCGAGGCTCCAGCGAGGGCAGGGGCGCCGGGCTCCGGCCCTCTGGGCTTTATTCTCCGGCGCCCCGAGCCCCGCGGCTGCGGGGGAAAGAGGGAAAGGGGAGGGATGAGATGGGGTAGGGAGAGGAGTCGGGGTGGGTTGGGGAGAACGAGGGGGGAAGGGAAAGGTCGGGTGAGGGGGAGGGATGATGGTCAGAGGAGGAGGAAGAGAGGGGAGTCGGGTTGGGGAGCGGGGTACGGAGAGGGGAGAAAGGAGGGGTGGGGGAGAAAGGAGGCGGGGGGGGTCGGGGATGCACAGGGGAGCAGGGAGAGAGGGTGGGGGGGCGCTGGGGAGAGGGCAGGCAGGGGACTGGGAGAGACAGGGAGGGTGTGGGGGAGAGAGAAAGAAACTGGGGGGGGTAGGAAAGAGGTGATAAGCGGGGGAAGAAGGAGGAGGATAAGGGCAGGAGAAACAGGGGGAAGAAAGACGGGGAAGAAAGAGGGGGAGCGGGGGCCTCTCCCGGGCCACGCCGGGGGAGCCCGGCCCGGCCGCAGCCTCCCCGAGCTCTGAGGGAGCAAATGGCGGCAGGGGCGATTTCGGGGGCTTAAATCACCTCGGCCCCGCCCTGCGCAGCCGCCCTGGGACCCCGCGCACCTGTGCGGACCCCGCCCCGCGCACCTGAGCCGGGCCCGGCCCCGCCCCTGAAGCCGCCCCCGGCCCCGCCCGGCCCCGCTCGGCCCCGCCCCAGAGCCCCGGCCCCGCCCGGCCCCGGGGCTCGCCCTGCCCGGCACGGGGGCGGCTCCATCGCTCGGGGCCCCGCCCCTCTCTCCCGGGCCGGGCCCGCCCCGCGCACCGGGGCCGCACCGGGGCCGCTCCCGGGACCCTCCCCTCCGCTGACAGACACCGCCCCGCTCGCTCCCGCTCCTTGCCACGCTCGGCAGCCACCGAGGCCGCCGCCCTCTCGGCTCAGCCGCCACCGGGCGGCAGCAGCGCCGCCCAGCTCAGCCCGGGGGCAGGCACAGAGCACAGGGAAAAGCCGGCTCCGGGCGCTCTGCAGCTCCTGCAGCCCGAGCGTCTCGGCTCCTGGGGCCAGGCGCTTGCTGCTTTCCTTCCTACAGAAAAACGCCGGCTCCTTATTCTCAAAACCTGCGGATCTCTATTCCCAGCTTCTTATATTGCTGTATGCGACAGAGTAGAGAGAGAGGGCTGGCTCATTTCAAAATGAATTTACATCTACATCAGTAGCATTTGCCTATAGATGTAAAAATGAAGAACTTAACACGATTTAGTATTCTGCACACATCCCTCGCTGGGAGGAATGGTAAAAAGTTAAAAACAAATGAAACTTTAAAAGTAGAAAGTTAGAAACAAAGTTACAACGGCAGAAATTTAGAAACAAACAAAGAGGTAAAATACAAGAAACGAACACGTTTCTAAAGGTAGAAAGTTAAAAACAAACAATGTTAGAAACAAACAAACAAAAAAATTAGAAACAAACAAAATTAGAAAGGTAGAAATTTAGAAACAAAGTCAGAAAGGCAAGTGTTGAGCCTTTGACAGGGTACCCCTCCTTCTCGGACCAGGGTGAAAGAGCAGAGGAGGCTGCTGTTCTGCTAAGTTCTTTATTTCACGGTCTCACAGCTGTCTTGAAGGCAGAGTTCGAATGGGGTTACATGATACAGCCAAGCAGCAGCAGCAGGCAAAAACAGCTTCTTCTATATGCTCCATACACTATATTTTTTCTTATAGAAGTATGGATTCCATTTGTTCATTGACCAGTAAGATTAACACACGATTCTAGTTTTCCTTAAACCCATCCCGGTCTAATTCTAACAGTCGTAAGCCTCACACAAGTGTCATCTGCCCTTGTTCCATAAGGAATCCCTCTACAGACAGGGAGTTGTCACCGGCCCCGTGCTCATGGGCTGCAGGGGACACCTGCACTGAGGAGGAAATGGAAATGGGAAAGAGGGAAATGCAACCGGAGGGGACGCACCTCTGGCACCACACCTCCTCTTGTTCCTGCTGTCCTGGAAAGCCCCAAGTAAATCCAGTGCCTCAGACCTTGCATCCCTGAACGCCAGGAGAGCTGGAGTTTTACCCAGATCCCAGTGCGCTGCACGGCTGCGCTGACACGAGCACAGGCCGATCGCTCCGCCCAGCACCATCCCTCATTCTCCTCCCATTGCTCCCCAAGCGTCCCCAAACCACCCCAGCGTGTCTGTGCCGGGGCCAGGGCCTGCCCCGAGCCCGACCAGAGGCTGTCACCCAGCCCTGCACCAGCTCCCACCACTGGGAGAGCTGGGAATGCACTGAGAGCTCGGCTCCCCGGGCTCCCCAGCACCCAAACCGGTCCTCAGACACACAGAAATGCCCAACCTGCCCCTCTGGGCACAGCCAAACACCACAATTCCATCATCCCCAAGCAACTCTGGCACTTGCCTCTTCACCTCCGCCCATTTCCAGTAGCCGGGGCTAGGACCGGGCTGTCAGAAATAGCATTCCCTAGGCAGTTCATCCCAGCACAGAGGAGAAGAGGAGCCTGTCCCTGACCCACACCATGGGCAGGACAAGGGGGGCCCTAGCTGGCTTTGCCTACTCCAACACCAAAGCTCTTGGTCCCAAAGATGGGGCGAGTTCAGTGGTTTTTCCTGTCCTGAAAGAGAGCAGAAAAGGGAAGTTAATCCCACTGTGGAATCCAAGACTCCTGCATTTCCTATTTCTGCTCTGATTGCTCACTGTGGAGTTTTAGCCATGGAAAAAAAAAGGAGAATGACACCATATCAAATAAAAAGTTGATTAATCCACGTAGGGGCTGTGGAAAGGATACAAAGGAGCTTTTCCATGATTTTGGGGCTTGAAGAGGGACTGAATTTCCCTCAAAGCTGGGAAGGGCCTGAGGATAATAAAGCAAAGGAGCAGCTTCATCTCTCCCTGGCAGAGAGCTCGGGGCTCCATTATGGATACAAATCAATCCCAGCAGGATTTCAAAGGGTTTCTTTAGGATGTCAGGTCCCTCTTTATCAGATCCCTGCTGGGATTCAGGGCCTGCCTGGTCACGGGGTGCTTTGATAAGGGCTGGATTTAAATCCCAGATCTGAGAACAGACATGAAAGGTCCCTGGGTTTCTAGGGGGTTGAAAAACTCAAGCTGGATTCGCTGCAGAGCTGAAAAATCAGGGTAAGAGAGAGCAAGGAGTGGCCAGCAGGCCCAGGCTCCTGATCACGCCCCTGGGATCCATGGGATCCATAGGATCCACGGCCTCTGGCACGCTGCTCCAGCACCCTGCAGGGTGACTGACAGCCGGGCAGGGGAAGGAGCCACCAGCAGCTCTGCCATGTGCACCATCATTCACCTTGCACGTGGCCTAAACAGCCACCAAGCACTGATGGACTGACTGAGCCGAAAATATCGGAGAGATCTCAGTTTGCACTCCAAATTCCCTGCAGCCTGTTCCCTTCCTGATCCATCCCTTCAAGCAGCAAGAGTGGAATTCCTTCCATCGTTGCTCTTTCCCTCCTGTTTTCCACTCAACAAGAAAAAGAGCAGCCACGTGAACAGGAGTAAAAGCCCCAAACCCACAAAAAAGCACATTCTCAGCATCACTAATCCCTGCCAAACTGCCAGGAACCTTCCAAAACTACATCCAAGCTTGGAAACAGGGATCCAGTTGTTTGTTTAAGCAGCTATTGATCCAGTCTCTTCCAGCTAATTAAACTATTCACTATTTAAACTCATTAAACTGCTCATCCTGCTCCTGGCAGCCAGAGGCAAAGAAGAAATCGTGTCTAGATTAAATGGTGTTGGTGAATGTGCCCATCCCAGTCCTTGGAGAGGTTGGAATTGCATCCCTGTTCCTCTGCTCTCTTTTCCTTCCTTTTTCTTGGAGTGATTCCCACCCGGATTCCTCAGCTCCAGCTCTCTGAGCAGCCTCAGGGGGAGCATTTCATCCCCTTGGAGCCAACTCCATTTGTTGCATCCTTCATGCCTCAACCACCCCTAAAAGCAGGCAAGTGCTGATGGGCAGTGCAGCTGCTTCCACTTGGGAATGTTTCCAGTGGAACAGGGAGGGAATTCTGAGAAGCTTCCACCCACTGCACGTTATTGCTGGATAAGAGGTGAGGCAGCAAAGGATCAACAAAGGGAGATTTCAGCAAGACAAAGTCCAGACAAAGAGGCTGCAAGTGTGGCTGGGGCTGCTAAACTGGGAAAACTGCAAGGTCAGGCTGTGGGAACATGGATTATACTGAGGTCTGGAACTGGTGTTGGGAAGAGAGGGAGAAGGAGAAGGAGAAGGAGAAGGAGAAGGAGGAGAGAAAGGGCCCAAAGTAACTGCACAGTGAATTTCCTTACCATGAGCCAGGCTCATTCCCTGAGCTGACCAATATCTCCGAGCTCCCCTTCATGGCACAGCCCTGCCAGTAAAGAACAGAAGTTCCTGCTGCTCCCACTGGAATTCTGTAGCGTGCCTGGCATTCCATACGTTATGCTGCCTGAGAATTCCTGCAGCTGTCCTCGGGAAGAGCAGTTCACTGCCACAGGAGGAACAAGAGGAAAGCAGCTGCCACTCTCGGGTTCTGTGCTCTGTAAAAAGTAAAACCAGATAAAGATCAAAGCTCCATAAAGCTGGAACCATCTCCAACCTCGGGACAGCACTTCTGTGGGAAAAGCGTGGATGGGCAATTAGGAAGGAGATGATCATGCAAATGGGTAAGGGGGGGAATTAAATTCTGCTGCTTTCTGATTGAGGCCTGCTTCAATTTGCAGCCTTTATAATATCAGTTTAATGGGACTTTTTGTGCTTTAAAAAGGTTTTTATTAGCTGGGGGTTGTCCCTGCCTGGACTGAGGCACAGCACAATGAGTCTCCTGCCTCCTGAAGCCGTGTCGTTATCCCAGCATCTGAAATTAAAAACCAGCACTCTGGGAAACCTCTCTACTCTGAGGAGAAGTGTGAGGAGTGTTTGGGTCTGTGGAGAGCCTGGAACAGCTCTGAGAGACACCAAACATCCTGTGGATCCCAATAAACAGCAAAACATGCCAGCAGCTCCTTCCAACACCGCCCTTGTAGGGAACTCTGTCATCCCAGTGGGTATTTGTGGGGGTAAGGAAGAAATCCCACTAATGACCTCAGTGTGATCACCTCTGGTTCGTCTGGGGATAAATCTCCTTTATCCTTCTGGGAGAATAAAGGAATCCAATGCTGCCTTAATCCCCTGCTCCTCGGAGTCTGCATTTCCAGAATCCATCTCCTGGCCCAGCATGGGAAGGGTTGTCCAGCGCTGGAACAGCTGCCCAGAGCAGTGGTGGAGTCACCAACCCTGGAAGTGCTCATAAAATACATGGATATGGCACTTGAGTGTTCATAAAATACCTGGGTAAATACATGGGTAAATACAGGAATAAATTCATGGGTAAATACATGGATAAACATATGGATAAATATAGGGATAAATATGTAGGGATAAATATGTATGGATAAATACAGACCTTGCTTCCCTGAACACCAGGAGAGCCGGTGTTTTACCCAGATCCCAGTGCCCTGCACGGCTGCGCTGACACGAGCGCAGGCTGACCGTTCCGCCCAGCACCATCCCTCATTTTCCTCCCACGGCTCCCCAAGCGTCCCCAAACCACCCCAGCGTGTCTGTGCCGGGGCCAGGGCCTGCCCCGAGCCCGACCAGAGCCCTGCACCAGCTCCCGCCCCCGGGTGAGCTGGGAATGCACTGAGAGCTCGGCTCCCCGGGCTCCCCAGCACCCAAACCGGTCCTCAGACACACAGAAATGCCCAACCTGCCCCTCTGGGCACAGCCAAACACCACAATTCCATCATCCCCAAGCAACTCTGGCACTTGCCTCTTCACCTCCGCCCATTTCCAGTAGCCGGGGCTAGGACCGGGCTGTCAGAAATAGCATTCCCTAGGCAGTTCATCCCAGCGCAGAGGAGAAGAGGAGCCTGTCCCTGACCCACACCATGGGCAGGACAAGGGGGGCCCTAGCTGGCTTTGCCTACTCCAACACCACAGCTCTTGGTCCCAAAGATGGGGCGAGTTCAGTGGTTTTTCCTGTCCTGAAAGAGAGCAGAAAAGGGAAGTTAATCCCACTGTGGAATCCAAGACTCCTGCATTTCCTATTTCTGCTCTGATTGCTCACCGTGGAGTTTTAGCTATGGAAAAAAAAAAAGGAGAATGACACCATAGCAAATAAAAAGTGCCCTTTTCCAGCATTTTTATTCCAGGCATTAAAAGGATGCTCATTTCTCTTCTAGCATTGTTTCCCTCATTTTAGGAGAACCGTTTTCATCCCAGGCCCCACTCGTCAGTTGTTCGATCCTCTGGCACTGGATTTGGACAAAAGAAGGGACGCACCTGGACTGCAGGAAATCACTGAGAGAAACCCTTCCAAAACGTGACAGAGAAAAACAACAGGAGATGCAGGAAGACACATCCCTCATTTGCACGTCTGGAACGCTTTTCTAAAGACTTCTCTGCATCTGGATGCTCTTTGCTCTTGGCTTTCTTCACAGGAATGCATTTGCTGCTAAACACGTCTCAGACCCTTACCTGATCGGGATAAGGTGGGATGGAGATGAAGACTCCCACAGGGAATAGCCAGGGAGATGCAGGGCCTGGGAACATCAAGGACGGAGAAGAGAAGGAACAGGGATTGTTTTTCTTGTTTAGAGCCAGCAGTGCTGTGAGCTTGGAGAACACACGGCACCGCAGGGATCCAGGGCAGGAGCGGGATAACTGCGGGATAAGGGGAATCTGCTCCCACTCCAGGGCTGTGCCAGTGAAGGAGGGGAATTTTTTAGTGCCTTCATTACACACAAAAACCAAACCCAGCACCACCGAGCTGGACTTTCGTGAGCCGCAAAACAAAGCGGCCCCTGGCCTTTGGGGGAACACAACCTCACCGAGTCACGGAGCCAGGGGATGACACTTGGGAATGATCCTTGCTGCTGCCTGCAGGCAAATCGGATGAGGGAGCCACAGGAGCTGCGGGGTTTCCTGCTCTTCCTGCAACGCCATCGGTCCAGACCAGGAGACCTTTCCTGGAACAGATCTTCCCTGTAAAGGGAGCTACACCAAAGCTCAAGCCCTCATTTAGAGACCCTTGGAAAAGCAAAGGTGAGAGGGGATTACCTGGAGCCCCAGGGGACCGAGGCGAAGGCGATGAAGAAGCAGACAGCAAAGTGCTTCCACTGCTTCTCACTCCAGCAAAGGGAACATCCCTGGAATTTCATGGCCGGCGTCGCTCCCAAACCCCACAGGTGAACCCACACGTACTCCAGGACTGATCTCCTTCAAACTTCCAGCAGCACAGACTCACCGGGAGGAACTGCAATCCAAGGACACACATCAGCAACCGTCTTCCCGCTTGCCCCTCTCTCCACATTTTCCCTTTCCAGCGGGATGCAGGTGCCACCCCCAGAGGCAGGAAAACTGCCTTGCAATCCGCTACAAAACCTGCCTGGAAAGCCCAGGATGCCCGGAGCCAGCAGCCGTTTCTCCTGGAGCTCCTGCTGACAGGCATTTGAAGCCTGCTGTGCCTCACAGCTGCTTTTCTGCCAAGGGCATTCCCATCTTTTCTTTTTTAGCCCAAAGAAAGGTTTGCAAAGCTGAGTTTTGTGAGAAGCGCTTCATATTTGGATCATTCTTAACTTGGAGTTTCCCTTGGCACCAAAATCAGGGGCTCACCTTTTGCTTGGAGCTTGGCTGAAGTCCTCAGCAGTGCCAGGGAATGTGGCCATTGGAGGCTTTGGGCAGATTTGGCTCATCTGCCTTTTTAGGCCTTGTTTCTTTCTCTCAGCCTTCCCACTGGATTGTGGCCTCCGAGGAATACGTAAAATCCCATTCCATTCCTATTCTTTCGGACAATTTTTTGTACCGTCCCTGTACAAAACGAGGCCCCCTGTTCGGATGCTTTTCCCCACCGTTCCCCGGCACTTTCATCTGCCGGTGCATTCCCTGCGTTGCTTGGGCTCTTCCCAGCTCTCTGAGCTCCTTCACAAGGCAGCAGATCGATTTGGCCCAGGAACTAAACCCTCCCGAGGAATTGTCTGATGCCATCTCCGCATTTGACACCTGATCCTTGTGCTCAAAGGATCCCTCTTTCTTCCCTTCAGCCAATTCCAAGGCTCGCTGCCCCCAGCTGCGATCAGGCCCCAGCCTGATCCCTGCAGTCTTCCCTGCCGGGATCCTGCTCAGGAATCCCTGGGCTACAAATGTAAGAATTCATTCTTCCCACCCCTGCCCAGTTCCAAAGGATTTGGTGTCTGCCTTACCTGGCTGGAGCCTGCTTCCAACTCTGTTCTTGCTGCTTCTGCTGCTTTCCAGTTCCCAGGAATTCCACCGACGGAGCGACAGCGTTTTCCAGCTCCGCCAGGATTCCCTCTGCTGCGTTTGGGTGCTGGAAGGATATCAAAACCAGGCTCTCTGGGGCTTTACTATCAGGAAATTACATCCCCGGATTTGTTCATTTCCAAATATTATCTCTTCCCAACAAAGCACTGGGCATCCAAGGAATACAGAAAGTGATGGGCTGACCACTGCTTACTCCTCTGGAATGTCAGAGCTTGGAAAAAAAGGGCACTTGAGGCTTCTCCTGGTGCTGCCCGTGAGGTGTATTTTACTTGAGAGCCCCTTCCCGTGTCTTTCCCTGTATCCACCAAAAAATCCACCCCTTCATTCCCCAGCTGCTTGCTTCCTCCCTCTTTTCCTGTATCCAACAGAATTTTAACAGGTCAATAGTCCCCTCTGCAAGAGCACCTTTCATTCCAAACCTAAGAACAAACGAATCACTTCCCTTCCACCGTCCTTATTAGGATTCCACTGAGAGCAGTGGATGGAAAATGATCCTCTCCTGGTCCCTGCTGGATTCCCGGAGCAGGGATCCTTTCCCTCTTTCCCCCCACCACGGTGCCCTCCTCCCCCTCCCGCCCCACCCCACACCCTTTTCAGGCTTTGTTCCACAGCTTTTGCCTCCAGGCCTCAGATCCTTTCGTTCTCCACGAGCTCCCAGCAGCTCCACAGCCTTTCCTCTCCCATCCCGACCATTTCTCCGGGAATGGAGCTCCGCATTTCAATTGCCTTCTCTTTTCTCTGACTACTCCCACCAATCCAGAAGACCTAAAGCTGACACAAGGAACACTCGGTGCCCACAAATCCAAACCCAGACCCGGCCATCCCCAAACCAGCAACTCCCGGACAATTTGCGTTCATTCCAACCTAACACTGAGGACTCACCCAACCCTTCAAAATTCCCAAGAAATATCCTGTTGCCTTCACAGCTCCCAGGGGATTCTGCTTCGTGCTCACACGAAGGATTTGGGACTTCCCTGAAAAAACCCGTGCAGGGCACGCCGGAATCCCCGATCCCGTGAATCCGGGGAGCGTTAAAAGCTCGGTCCAGCCTGGGCCCCCGGAAATTTTTGCCAAATATCCCCCAAGTCCTCGGGATAACAGAACTCTCTGGTACTGCATTTTTGGCGTTGTAAAGCCTGGAATTCCTTTATTCCTAGTGCTGGGCTCTGCATATGGCCGAGAAAATCCCGGCCTCCACACAGACCCAGGTTCCAAACTTTTTGATACATTTTAGCAAGCCGAGAAATTCACCTTCCCTGCTTGTTCTTAAGGGCATCCTTCTCTTCCCTTACCCGGCGTGCTCTCTCCCACTGGGGGTGGGTTTTCCCCTTCCCATGCTAATTAGTCCCTACTTCTAGGAGGTTTAGGTACCTTTCTTCCCTGGCAGGGATTTCTTAACACAGCTACCGAGGCTTTGGGAGTCTCCTTTATCTTCTACTTTCTGGATCCATAAATGCCACAATCCAGACGCCCAACTTCAACAAGACATCCTTTCTACCTAAAAACACACACTCTCAACTCTTAGATCTTTTAAAGTTTTACCCCCGCAAAATTCCCCTATTTTTCCACCACTGAATTCCTCAGTCCTGCTTCCAAGGATTTCTTGAATACCACGGGGCTTTTCTCAAGATTTACCCCCACGACCTTCCCTACGTGCCCACTGCTCATCACCTCATTTTTCCCTCAATGTGGTCGTTCTCCACCCCAGAGAGTTTGTCAAGTGTTGCCTCCAAAATGTTCCCCATCTCTCCACTACTCAGTTCCCCATTTTGCCTCCAAAATATTCAATCTGTCCCCTCCACATTGCATCCACTTTTACCCCCAGCGTTTTACTTCCTCTACAATATTGATTCAACCTTTTCCACCCCAAAAATCTGCATTCTCTCCCTTAAACAGCACCTCAGCTTTTCCCTCAAAAATGCCCCAGAGGGAAACTCAGATTCAGCCCCCAAACTCCCATTTGCCTACACAAACAGTTCTTGTGGCCCCTCTCAATTCCCCCAGGCTTTCAGCTCAAGGAAGAACTGGAAGCCTATTCCCTCATCTCCACCCTTGTTTTGCTTTCCTGGAAAACCTTGCGATCCCACACTTTCTCCAAGAGATCTGCTGGGACTACTGGAAGGTTTGCTCTCTCAGAGCGCCAGGGGGCTTTACAGCACTTGTTCCTCTGCATCTTTACCCTTTTATCAGCTTTCCCCTGGAACGGTGTTGTGGGAGAAGCTTGGAACTACCAGAAATGGATCACGTTCACATTTTTTCCCCACCAGTTTTTATCTGGTTTCAGATTCCTGGAATTACCCTCAAATGTGCCCTAGAACACTGCTGTGAAAGGATCAATGAGAAGAACAGCCGGAAAGCAGAAAACCACCTCCAGCAGCAGCCACAATGATCCCATTTCTCTTCTTACCTGGTCCTGCCAGAGCTCCCAACAGCCATTCCCATTCCAAAACAAGAGCTATGGAAGACATTCCTGCTGTCCGTGAGGGTGAGGCGGCAGTTCTGGATGTTCTTCGCTGTGCAATCAGACAACAAACAGAGTGTAAATGATCCTGGTGGTCCCTTCCAAGCCAAACCAGCCCGTGATTCCATGAGTGGATCAGCACCTGTTCCAGCTCCATTCCAGAAACCTCCTCCCACTAACCCAGAACTTTCCTTTTTCTGCTCAACATCAGGGGTTTGCTGCCGAGTGCCCCGGGCAGGGGACGCCTCAGCCTTCCCTGGGACCGCAGCATTCCCTGGGCTGCCTCAGCATCCCCTGCGCTGCTGTTCCACGCCCATCCCGTGGTCCAGCGCCTGCGCGGGCTGCAGTGCCGGGCTCTCCCCACGAGGCGGCAGCACCGGGAGCGAGCAGCCCCGGCCGGTCCCGCTGTCTCGGGGCAGCTGCGCCTTTAACCCGCCCTGAGCCGGCGGGGCCGTGAATACAGCGGGCACAAACGCCACCGCTCCCCTTTATTTCACCCTCAGAGGCACAGGATCGCAGCATTTCCTGGGCTGCAAGGGACCCACAGGGAGCATCGAGTCCAAATCCTGGCCCTGCACCCCAAGAATCCCACCCTGTGCCCGAGAGCCTTGTTCAGACCCAAACTCTTCCCCCAAGATCCTGAAAACACAGCGGGGCTGGGAGAAGGATGACCACGGAGGATTTTTTTATACAGATCTCCTTGCACGATCGTTAAATAATATTATTAGACAGTCCATGAACGCATCCCTGTGCCGGGACAGCCACCCCTGTGCCGGAACACTCATCCCTGGGCCGGAATACCGATCCCCCGCGGCCCCCACCGTCCGCTCGGGGCTGTCCCCGTTCCCCGCTCACCTCCGAGCCCGGAGCACCCGCCCCGGTGCCCCCGGCCCGGCAGCGCTGCTCCCCGGGCTCCCCGCCATCGCCGCTCCTGGCGAAGAAGGGCGGAAGTCGCCGGTACCGCACCGATGTGGCTATTCGACCTTCTCAAGATGGCGGCCGCGAAGGACCCCCCCCCCCCCCGCCCCGGTCCGTCTATTCGACTGCCTGAATGCTCCCGCCTGCCCCAGGCGCCGCTGACCCCACAGTCGGTGTCCGCGTAGCGGGAAACGCCTCAGAAAATTGCGCGCAAGCGCTGGGCTGGCGTCGGCGTCGGCGTCGCGTTCAGGCAGCCGAATAGACGCAGCTTGGGGGGGGGGGGGGCCTTCCCTGCCGCCATATTGAGAAGGTCAGAAAACAGCGCACACGACCGCCATCTTGAGTGTGGCAGTGACGACACTTCCGCCCTTCGCCGCCATCTTGGGTGCTGGCAGAAGCCACTTCCGGTCGAGCCGCCATCTTTAGTGTGGTACACTTAGGGCCCCCGCCGCCCCTCACAAGGGCTTCTGTCTAGTCGGCTGCCTGAATCCGGCCCGGACTCCGACGCCGGCCCCGCGCTTTCCGCGCGATTTTCCGCCGTGCTTCCCGGTGCGAGGACACGGCTGGCGGGGTCAGCCGCGCCGGAGGCGGCCGACGGCTCCGCGACCGGCGGCAGGCATCGGCAGGGACACCTCTCGCAGGGGGCCTACTGCGTCCGCCATCTTGAGTGTGGCGGAAGTGTAAACCACCTTCTGCAAGGTCCTGGCAGATAATAAAATAATAAAATCAAATAAATACTGTCATATTCTAATAAAAACGTCACTTAACGCCGTCCCGAGAGCGCGGAACTGCGCCTTCCTTTCCGAGCCGCCTCCTTGAGAGCGACACGCGGGCGGCTCGATTCCGACCGTGCCCGCCCGGTGCCTCCCGCCCGGGTCGCGCTGCGACCGCGCCTCTGCTGCCCGGCAAAACCGGCCCCGCCGGGCCGCCCCCCGCGCTGTCATTCCCCGCGGTCACCGCCCCGCACGGCGCCCGTTCCTTTCCATAGCTGTGGCCCCGCTCATGCACGGCCGTGTCCCTTGGCGCTGCCAACCGCCCTTCGCCCCTCCCCTCCGCTGACACACCCGGCCCCGCTCGCTCCCGCTCCTTGCCACGCTCGGCAGCCACCGAGGCCGCCGCCCTCTCGGCTCAGCCGCCACCGGGCGGCAGCAGCGCCGGGGCGCCGTGTCGGGGGCGGCAGTGCCGCGCTCTCGCCACCAGGCGGCAGCAGCGCCGCCCAGCTCAGCCCGGGGGCAGGCACAGAGCACAGGGAAAAGCCGGCTCCGGGCGCTCTGCAGCTCCTGCAGCCCGAGCGTCTCGGCTCCTGCGGCCAGGCGCTTGCTGCTTTCCTTCCTACAGAAAAACGCCGGCTCCTTATTCTCAAAACCTGCGGATCTCTATTCCCAGCTTCTTATATTGCTGTATGCGACAGAGTAGACAGAGAGGGCTGGCTTATTTCCAAATGAATTTACATCTAAATCACTAGCATTTGCCTATAGACGTAAAAGTGAAGAACTTAACACGATTTAGTATTCTGCACACAGCCCTCGCTGGGAGGAATGGTAAAAAGTTAAAAACAAATGAAATTTTAAAAGTAGAAAGTTAGAAACAAAGTTACAACGGCAGAAATTTAGAAACAAACAAAGAGGTAAAATACAAGAAACAAACAAATTTCTAAAGGGAGAAAGTTGAAAACAAACAAAGTTAGAAACAAACAAACAAAAAAATTAGAAACAAACAAAATTAGAAAGGTAGAAATTTAGAAACAAAGTCAGAAAGGCAAGTGTTGAGCCTTTGACAGGGTACCCCTCCTTCTCGGACCAGGGTGAAAGAGCAGAGGAGGCTGCTGTTCTGCTAAGTTCTTTATTTCACGGTCTCACAGCTGTCTTGAAGGCAGAGTTCGAATGGGGTTACATGATACAGCCAAGCAGCAGCAGCAGGCAAAAACAGCTTCTTCTATATGCTCCATACACTATAATTTTTCTTATAGAAGTGTGGATTCCATTTGTTCATTGACCAGTAAGATTAACACACGATTCTAGTTTTCCTTAAACCCATCCCGGTCTAATTCTAACAGTCGTAAGCCTCACACAAGTGTCATCTGCCCTTGTTCCATAAGGAATCCCTCTACAGACAGGGAGTTGTCACCGGCCCCGTGCTCATGGGCTGCAGGGGACACCCGCACTGAGGAGGAAATGGAAATGGGAAAGAGGGAACTGCAACCTGATGGGACGCACCTCTGGCACCACATTTCCTCTTCTTCCTGCTGTCCTGGAAAACCCCAAGTAAATCCGGTCCCTCAGACCTTGCATCCCTGAACACCAGGAGAGCCGGTGTTTTACCCAGATCCCAGTGCCCTGCACGGCTGCGCTGACACGAGCACAGGCCGATCGCTCCGCCCAGCACCATCCCTCATTTTCTTCCCATTGCTCCCCAAGCGTCCCCAAACCACCCCAGCGTGTCTGTGCCGGGGCCAGGGCCTGCCCCGAGCCCGACCAGAGCCCTGCACCAGCTCCCACCCCCGGGTGAGCTGGGAATGCACTGAGAGCTCGGCTCCCCGGGCTCCCCAGCACCCAAACCGGTCCTCAGACACACAGAAATGCCCAACCTGCCCCTCTGGGCACAGCCAAACGCCACAATTCCATCATCCCCAAGCAACTCTGGCACTTGCCTCTTCACCTCCGCCCATTTCCAGTAGCCGGGGCTAGGACCGGGCTGTCAGAAATAGCATTCCCTAGGCAGTTCATCCCAGCACAGAGGAGAAGAGGAGCCTGTCCCTGACCCACACCATGGGCAGGACAAGGGGGGCCCTAGCTGGCTTTGCCTACTCCAACACCAAAGCTCTTGGTCCCAAAGATGGGGCGAGTTCAGTGGTTTTTCCTGTCCTGAAAGAGAGCAGAAAAGGGAAGTTAATCCCACTGTGGAATCCAAGACTCCTGCATTTCCTATTTCTGCTCTGATTGCTCACCGTGGAGTTTTAGCCATGGAAAAAAAAGGAGAATGACACCATATCAAATAAAAAGTTGATTAATCCACGTAGGGGCTGTGGAGAGGATACAAAGGAGCTTTTCCATGATTTTGGGGCTTGAAGAGGGACTGAATTTCCCTCAAAGCTGGGAAGGGCCTGAGGATAATAAAGCAAAGGAGCAGCTTCATCTCTCCCTGGCAGAGAGCTCGGGGCTCCATTATGGATACAAATCAATCCCAGCAGGATTTCAAAGGGTTTCTTTAGGATGTCAGGTCCCTCTTTATCAGATCCCTGCTGGGATTCAGGGCCTGCCTGGTCACGGGGTGCTTTGATAAGGGCTGGATTTAAATCCCAGATCTGAGAACAGACATGAAAGGTCCCTGGGTTTCTAGGGGGTTGAAAAACTCAAGCTGGATTCGCTGCAGAGCTGAAAAATCAGGGTAAGAGAGAGCAAGGAGTGGCCAGCAGGCCCAGGCTCCTGATCACGCCCCTGGGATCCATGGGATCCATAGGATCCACGGCCTCTGGCACGCTGCTCCAGCACCCTGCAGGGTGACTGACAGCCGGGCAGGGGAAGGAGCCACCAGCAGCTCTGCCATGTGCACCATCATTCACCTTGCACGTGGCCTAAACAGCCACCAAGCACTGATGGACTGACTGAGCCGAAAATATCGGAGAGATCTCAGTTTGCACTCCAAATTCCCTGCAGCCTGTTCCCTTCCTGATCCATCCCTTCAAGCAGCAAGAGTGGAATTCCTTCCATCGTTGCTCTTTCCCTCCTGTTTTCCACTCAACAAGAAAAAGAGCAGCCACGTGAACAGGAGTAAAAGCCCCAAACCCACAAAAAAGCACATTCTCAGCATCACTAATCCCTGCCAAACTGCCAGGAACCTTCCAAAACTACATCCAAGCTTGGAAACAGGGATCCAGTTGTTTGTTTAAGCAGCTATTGATCCAGTCTCTTCCAGCTAATTAAACTATTCACTATTTAAACTCATTAAACTGCTCATCCTGCTCCTGGCAGCCAGAGGCAAAGAAGAAATCGTGTCTAGATTAAATGGTGTTGGTGAATGTGCCCATCCCAGTCCTTGGAGAGGTTGGAATTGCATCCCTGTTCCTCTGCTCTCTTTTCCTTCCTTTTTCTTGGAGTGATTCCCACCCGGATTCCTCAGCTCCAGCTCTCTGAGCAGCCTCAGGGGGAGCATTTCATCCCCTTGGAGCCAACTCCATTTGTTGCATCCTTCATGCCTCAACCACCCCTAAAAGCAGGCAAGTGCTGATGGGCAGTGCAGCTGCTTCCACTTGGGAATGTTTCCAGTGGAACAGGGAGGGAATTCTGAGAAGCTTCCACCCACTGCACGTTATTGCTGGATAAAAGGTCAGGCAGCAAAGGATCAACAAAGGGAGATTTCAGCAAGACAAAGTCCAGACAGAGAGGCTGCAAGTGTGGCTGGGGCTGCTAAACTGGGAAAACTGCAAGGTCAGGCTGTGGGAACATGGATTATACTGAGGTCTGGAACTGGTGTTGGGAAGAGAAGGAGAAGGAGAAGGAGAAGGAGAAGGAGAAGGAGAAGGAGAAGGAGAAGGAGAAGGAGAAGGAGAAGGAGAAGGAGAAGGAGAAGGAGAAGGAGAAGGAGAAGGAGAAGGAGAAGGAGAAGGAGAAGGAGAAGGAGAAGGAGAAGGAGAAGGAGAAGGAGAAGGAGGAGGAGGAGAAGGAGGAGGAGAAGGAGGAGGAGAAGGAGGAGGAGGAGGAGAAGGAGAAGGAGGAGGAGGAGAAGGAGGAGGAGGAGGAGGAGAAGAAGGAGAAGGAGAAGGAGAAGGGCCCGAAGTAACTGCACAGTGAATTTCCTTACCATGAGCCAGGCTCATTCCCTGAGCTGACCAATATCTCCAAGCTCCCCTTCATGGCACAGCCCTGCCAGTAAAGAACAGAAGTTCCTGCTGCTCCCACTGGAATTCTGTAGCGTGCCTGGCATTCCATATGTTATGCTGCCTGAGAATTCCTGCAGCCGTCCTTGGGAAGAGCAGTTCACTGCCACAGGAGGAACAAGAGGAAAGCAGCTGCCACTCTCGGGTTCTGTGCCCTGTAAAAAGTAAAACCAGATAAAGATCAAAGCTCCATAAAGCTGGAACCATCTCCAACCTGGGGACAGCACTTCTGTGGGAAAAGCGTGGATGGGCAATTAGGAAGGAGATCATCATGCAAATGGGCAAGGGGGGGGAATTAAATTCTGCTGCTTTCTGATTGAGGCCTGCTTCAATTTGCAGCCTTTATAATATCAGTTTAATGGGACTTTTTGTGCTTTAAAGAGGTTTTTATTAGCTGGGGGTTGTCCCTGCCTGGACTGAGGCACAGCACAATGAGTCTCCTGCCTCCTGAAGCCGTGTCGTTATCCCAGCATCTGAAATTAAAAACCAGCACTCTGGGAAACCTCTCTACTCTGAGGAGAAGTGTGAGGAGCGTTTGGGTCTGTGGAAAGCCTGGAACAGCTCTGAGAGACACCAAACATCCTGTGGATCCCAATAAACAGCAAAACATGCCAGCAGCTCCTTCCAACACCGCCCTTGTAGGGAACTCTGTCACCCCAGTGGGTATTTGTGGGAGTAAGGAAGAAATCCCACTAATGACCTCAGTGTGAACACCTCTGGTTCGTCTGGGGATAAATCTCCTTTATCCTTCTGGGAGAATAAAGGAATCCAATGCTGCCTTAATCCCCAGCTCCTCAGAGTCTGCATTTCCAGAATCCATCTCCTGGCCCAGCATGGGAAGGGTTGTCCAGCGCTGGAACAGCTGCCCAGGGCAGTGGTGGAGTCACCAACCCTGGAAGTGCTCATAAAATACATGGATATGGCACTTGAGTGTTCATAAAATACCTGGGTAAATACATGGGTAAATATAGGGATAAATTCATGGGTAAATACGTGGATAAAAATATGGATAAATGTATATGGATAAACATATATGGATAATCCATGGATAAATATAGGGATAAATATGTATGGATAAATACGTATGGATAAATACAGACCTTGCTTCCCTGAACACCAGGAGAGCCGGTGTTTTACCCAGATCCCAGTGCCCTGCACGGCTGCGCTGACACGAGCGCAGGCTGACCGTTCCGCCCAGCACCATCCCTCATTCTCCTCCCACGGCTCCCCAAGCGGCCCCAAAGCACCCCAGCGTGTCTGTGCCAGGGCCAGGGCCTGCCCCGAGCCCGACCAGAGCCCTGCACCAGCTCCCACCCCCGGGTGAGCTGGGAATGCACTGAGAGCTCGGCTCCCCGGGCTCCCCAGCACCCAAACCGGTCCTCAGACACACAGAAATGCCCAACCTGCCCCTCTGGGCACAGCCAAACACCACAATTCCATCATCCCCAAGCAACTCTGGCACTTGCCTCTTCACCTCCACCCATTTCCAGTAGCCGGGGCTAGGACCGGGCTGTCAGAAATAGCATTCCCTAGGCAGTTCATCCCAGCGCAGAGGAGAAGAGGAGCCTGTCCCTGACCCACACCATGGGCAGGACAAGGGGGGCCCTAGCTGGCTTTGCCTACTCCAACACCACAGCTCTTGGTCCCAAAGATGGGGCGAGTTCAGTGGTTTTTCCTGTCCTGAAAGAGAGCAGAAAAGGGAAGTTAATCCCACTGTGGAATCCAAGACTCCTGCATTTCCTATTTCTGCTCTGATTGCTCACCGTGGAGTTTTAGCTATGGAAAAAAAATGGAGAATGACACCATAGCAAATAAAAAGTGCCCTTTTCCAGCATTTTTATTCCAGGCATTAAAAGGATGCTCATTTCTCTTCTAGCATTGTTTCCCTCATTTTAGGAGAACCGTTTTCATCCCAGGCCCCACTCGTCAGTTGTTCGATCCTCTGGCACTGGATTTGGACAAAAGAAGGGACGCACCTGGACTGCAGGAAATCACTGAGAGAAACCCTTCCAAAACGTGACAGAGAAAAACAACAGGAGATGCAGGAAGACACATCCCTCATTTGCACGTCTGGAACACTTTTCTAAAGACTTCTCTGCATCTGGATGCTCTTTGCTCTTGGCTTTCTTCACAGGAATGCATTTGCTGCTAAACACGTCTCAGACCCTTACCTGATCGGGATAAGGTGGGATGGAGATGAAGACTCCCACAGGGAATAGCCAGGGAGATGCAGGGCCTGGGAACATCAAGGACGGAGAAGAGAAGGAACAGGGATTGTTTTTCTTGTTTAGAGCCAGCAGTGCTGTGAGCTTGGAGAACACACGGCACCGCAGGGATCCAGGGCAGGAGCGGGATAACTGCGGGATAAGGGGAATCTGCTCCCACTCCAGGGCTGTGCCAGTGAAGGAGGGGAATTTTTTAGTGCCTTCATTACACACAAAAACCAAACCCAGCACCACCAAGCTGGACTTTTGTGAGCTGCAAAACAAAGCGGCCCCTGGCCTTTGGGGGAACACAACCTCACCGAGTCACGGAGCCAGGGGATGACACTTGGGAATGATCCTTGCTGCTGCCTGCAGGCAAATCGGATGAGGGAGCCACAGGAGCTGCGGGGTTTCCTGCTCTTCCTGCAACGCCATCGGTCCAGACCAGGAGACCTTTCCTGGAACAGATCTTCCCTGTAAAGGGAGCTACACCAAAGCTCAAGCCCTCATTTAGAGACCCTTGGAAAAGCAAAGGTGAGAGGGGATTACCTGGAGCCCCAGGGGACCGAGGCGAAGGCGATGAAGAAGCAGACAGCAAAGTGCTTCCACTGCTTCTCACTCCAGCAAAGGGAACATCCCTGGAATTTCATGGCCAGCGTCGCTCCCAAACCCCACAGGTGAACCCACACGTACTCCAGGACTGATCTCCTTCAAACTTCCAGCAGCACAGACTCACCGGGAGGAACTGCGATCCAAGGACACACATCAGCAACCGTCTTCCCGCTTGCCCCTCTCTCCACATTTTCCCTTTCCAGCGGGATGCAGGTGCCACCCCCCAGAGGCAGGAAAACTGCCTTGCAATCCGCTACAAAACCTGCCTGGAAAGCCCAGGATGCCCGGAGCCAGCAGCCGTTTCTCCTGGAGCTCCTGCTGACAGGCATTTGAAGCCTGCTGTGCCTCACAGCTGCTTTTCTGCCAAGGGCATTCCCATCTTTTCTTTTTTAGCCCAAAGAAAGGTTTGCAAAGCTGAGTTTTGTGAGAAGCGCTTCATATTTGGATCATTCTTAACTTGGAGTTTCCCTTGGCACCAAAATCAGGGGCTCACCTTTTGCTTGGAGCTTGGCTGAAGTCCTCAGCAATGCCAGGGAATGTGGCCATTGGAGGCTTTGGGCAGATTTGGCTCATCTGCCTTTTTAGGCCTTGTTTCTTTCTCTCAGCCTTCCCACTGGATTGTGGCCTCCGAGGAATACGTAAAATCCCATTCCATTCCTACTCTTCCGGACAATTTTTTGTACCGTCCCTGTACAAAACGAGGCCCCCTGTTCGGATGCTTTTCCCCACCGTTCCCCGGCACTTTCATCTGCCGGTGCATTCCCTGCGTTGCTTGGGCTCTTCCCAGCTCTCTGAGCTCCTTCACAAGGCAGCAGATCGATTTGGCCCAGGAACTAAACCCTCCCGAGGAATTGTCTGATGCCATCTCCGCATTTGACACCTGATCCTTGTGCTCAAAGGATCCCTCTTTCTTCCCTTCAGCCAATTCCAAGGCTCGCTGCCCCCAGCTGCGATCAGGCCCCAGCCTGATCCCTGCAGTCTTCCCTGCCGGGATCCTGCTCAGGAATCCCTGGGCTACAAATGTAAGAATTCATTCTTCCCACCCCTGCCCAGTTCCAAAGGATTTGGTGTCTGCCTTACCCGGCTGGAGCCTGCTTCCAACTCTGTTCTCGCTGCTTCTGCTGCTTTCCAGTTCCCAGGAATTCCACCGACGGAGCGACAGCGTTTTCCAGCTCTGCCAGGATTCCCTCTGCTGCGTTTGGGTGCTGGAAGGATATCAAAACCAGGCTCTCTGGGGCTTTACTATCAGGAAATTACATCCCCGGATTTGTTCATTTCCAAATATTATCTCTTCCCAACAAAGCACTGGGCATCCAAGGAATACAGAAAGTGATGGGCTGACCACTGCTTACTCCTCTGGAATGTCAGAGCTTGGAAAAAAAGGGCACTTGAGGCTTCTCCTGGTGCTGCCCGTGAGGTGTATTTTACTTGAGAGCCCCTTCCCGTGTCTTTCCCTGTATCCACCAAAAAATCCACCCCTTCATTCCCCAGCTGCTTGCTTCCTCCCTCTTTTCCTGTATCCAACAGAATATTAACAGGTCAATAGTCCCCTCTGGAAGAGCGCCTTTCATTCCAAACCTAAGAACAAACGAATCACGTCCCGCGGTGCAGCTCTTTTAGTGACGCGGGGCAGCGGCCACACCTGCTGCTGTACCTTTTTTGTACCTCGTTTACCATGCTCAGCATTTCATTCCCTTTACACCTCTCACGCTTTCCGGACCCCTTTTTAACCAGCAGCGCTGCCCCGACGCTCCCGCGGTGCAGCTCTTTTAGTGACACGGGGCAGCAGCCACTCCTGCTGCAGTACTTTTTAAGGATTTTCGACCATTTTATTTTATACCCTTCACAGATGCGACCTTTGCCGTGACACCTTTGAAGCAGCGCCCCTGCCCCACGTGCGCCGCGGTGCAGCTCATTTTATCCTGAGGAAGTGGCTACTCCTGCTGCGGTGTTGTTATTATTTCTCAGACCTTTCTCTATATTTTATTTCCCTCACACCTCCAGGCTTTTACGTGCCGCACGTTTACCATCAGCACCACCCCAAAGGTGCCGCGGTGCAGCTGTTTTAGTGAACCCACGCAGCGGCCACAACTGCTGCTGTACCTTTTGAGTATTTCTTAGACCATTCTCAATATTTTATTGCGCTCACACTTCCCAGCCTTTCCGTGCTGCTCTTTTTAACCAGCAGCGCTGCCCCGACGCTCCCGAGGTGCAGCTCTTTTAGTGACACGGGGCAGCGGCCACACCTGCTGCTGTACCTTTATTGTACCTCGTTTACCATGCTCAGCATTTCATTCCCTTTACACCTCTCAACCTTTCCGGACTCCTTTTTAACCAGCAGCGCTGCCCCGACGGTCCCGCGGTGCAGCTCTTTTAGTGATGCGGGGCAGCGGCCACACCTGCTGCTGTACCTTTATTGTACCTCGTTTACCATGCTCAGCATTTCATTCCCTTTACACCTCTCACGCTTTCCGGACCCCTTTTTAACCAGCAGCGCTGCCCCGACGCTCCCGCGGTGCAGCTCTTTTAGTGACACGGGGCAGCAGCCACTCCTGCTGCAGTACTTTTAAAGGATTTTCGACCATTTTATTTTATACCCTTCACAGATGCGACCTTTGCCGTGACACCTTTGAAGCAGCGCCCCTGCCCCAGGTGCGGCGCCGTGCAGCTCATTTTATCCTGAGGAAGTGGCTACTCCTGCTGCGGTGGTGTTGTTATTTCTCAGACCTTTCTCTATATTTTATTTCCCTCACACCTCCAGTCCTTTTACGTGCCGCACGTTTACCATCAACACCACCCCAAAGGTGCCGCGGTGCAGCTGTTTTAGTGAACCCACGCAGCGGCCACTCCTGCTGCTGTACCTTTATTGTACCTCGTTTACCATGCTCAGCATTTCATTCCCTTTACACCTCTCACGCTTTCCGGACCCCTTTTTAGCCAGCAGCGCTGCCCCGACGGTCCCGCGGTGCAGCTCTTTTAGTGATGCGGGGCAGCGGCCACTCCTGCTGCAGTACCTTTACAATATTTCTTAGACCATTGTCAATACTTTATTGCGCTGACGTTTCCCAGCCTTTCCCGTGCCGCTCTTTTTAACCAGCAGCGCTGCCCCGACGCTCCCGCGGTGCAGCTCCCTTAGTGACACGGGGCAAGGGCCGAGAGCCCTCTAGGTGCGGCTCCTCTATAGCACTTTACCGTTTTCTATTTTATTTCATTGGCACCTCGCGCGTTGCGCCGGGCGCCTCATTCGTGGACATGCGCCGGCTCCCACAGCGCCCCGCCCGCCGCCGCTCCCCGGGGGCCTCCCCGCTGCTCTCGGGAGATCGCACACCGCACGCGGCCCAAGCCCCGTCTCGCCGACGGCACTCACCACCCGCCGCCCGCCGCCGCGTTCTCCCGCTCCCTACCGGCACGAAGCGGCGCTGCCGATGACGGAGCCGATGCGCGGCTGCCACGCCGCTCTCTCCGCGCCTCAGGGCCGGCGCCTTCGGCCGCACACGGCGGCGTCCCCGCATCCGGGCCAGCCCGCGGAGCTCCTGCCGCCGCCGCCGCCGCCCCCCGACTGAGGGGCCGCGACGCCGGCGCCCCCTTTTATACTCCGCACCCCCTTTTCCCGCCACTGCCGCGGTGGGCTCCCCCCGCCTCAAAATCGCCCAGAAGCGCCCGAGGCGGGAACGGCGCAGCCCCACCGGCGCCTCGGAGAAGCTCTTCTAGTGACAAGGAGCAGCGGCCACCCCTCCTGCAGTACCTTTATTGTACCTCTTTTACCATGCTCAGCATTTCATTCCCTTTACACCTCTCAGCCTTTCCCGTGCCGCTCTTTTTAACCAGCAGCGCTGCCCCGACGCTCCCGCGGTGCAGCTCTTTTAGTGATGCGGGGCAGCGGCCACACCTGCTGCTGTACCTTTATTGTACCTCGTTTACCATGCTCAGCATTTCATTCCCTTTACACCTCTCACGCTTTCCGGGCCCCTTTTTAACCAGCAGCGCTGCCCCGACGCTCCCGCGGTGCAGCTCTTTTAGTGACACGGGGCAGCAGCCACTCCTGCTGCAGTACTTTTAAAGGATTTTCGACCATTTTATTTTATACCCTTCACAGATGCGACCTTTGCCGTGACACCTTTGAAGCAGCGCCCCTGCCCCACGTGCGCCGCGGTGCAGCTCATTTTATCCTGAGGAAGTGGCTACTCCTGCTGCGGTGTTGTTATTATTTCTCAGACCTTTCTCTATATTTTATTTCCCTCACACCTCCAGGCTTTTACGTGCCGCACGTTTACCATCAGCACCACCCCAAAGGTGCCGCGGTGCAGCTGTTTTAGTGAACCCACGCAGCGGCCACAACTGCTGCTGTACCTTTTGAGTATTTCTTAGACCATTCTCAATATTTTATTGCGCTCACACTTCCCAGCCTTTCCGTGCTGCTCTTTTTAGCCAGCAGCGCTGCCCCGACGGTCCCGCGGTGCAGCTCTTTTAGTGATGCGGGGCAGCGGCCACTCCTGCAGCAGTATCTTTATTGTACCTCTTTTATCATGCTCAGCATTTCATTCCCTTTACACCTCTCACGCTTTCCGGACCCCTTTTTAACCAGCAGCGCTGCCCCGACGCTCCCGAGGTGCAGCTCTTTTAGTGACGCGGGGCAGCGGCCACACCTGCTGCTGTACCTTTATTGTACCTCGTTTACCATGCTCAGCATTTTATTCCCTTTACACCTCTCACGCTTTCCGGACCCCTTTTTAACCAGCAGCGCTGCCCCGACCGTCCCGCGGTGCAGCTCTTTTAGTGATGCGGGGCAGCGGCCACTCCTGCTGCAGTACCTTTACAATATTTCTTAGACCATTGTCAATACTTTATTGCGCTGACGTTTCCCAGCCTTTCCCGTGCCGCTCTTTTTAACCAGCAGCGCTGCCCCGACGCTCCCGCGGTGCAGCTCCCTTAGTGACACGGGGCAGGGGCCGAGAGCCCTCTAGGTGCGGCTCCTCTATAGCACTTTACCGTTTTCTATTTTATTTCATTGGCACCTCGCGCGTTGCGCCGGGCGCCTCATTCGGGGACATGCGCCGGCTCCCACAGCGCCCCGCCCGCCGCCGCTCCCCGGGGGCCTCCCCGCTGCTCTCGGGAGATCGCACACCGCACGCGGCCCAAGCCCCGTCTCGCCGACGGCACTCACCACCCGCCGCCCGCCGCCGCGTTCTCCCGCTCCCTACCGGCACGAAGCGGCGCTGCCGATGACGGAGCCGATGCGCGGCTGCCACGCCGCTCTCCCCGCGCCTCAGGGCCGGCGCCTTCGGCCGCACACGGCGGCGTCCCCGCATCCGGGCCAGCCCGCGGAGCTCCTGCCGCCGCCGCCGCCGCCCCCCGACTGAGGGGCCGCGACGCCGGCGCCCCCTTTTATACTCCGCACCCCCTTTTCCCGCCACTGCCGCGGTGGGCTCCCCCCGCCTCAAAATCGCCCAGAAGCGCCCGAGGCGGGAACGGCGCAGCCCCACCGGCGCCTCGGAGAAGCTCTTCTAGTGACAAGGAGCAGCGGCCACCCCTCCTGCACTACCTTTATTGTACCTCTTTTACCATGCTCAGCATTTCATTCCCTTTACACCTCTCAGCCTTTCCCGTGCCGCTCTTTTTAACCAGCAGCGCTGCCCCGACGGTCCCGCGGTGCAGCTCTTTTAGTCACACGGGGCAGCGGCCACACCTGCTGCTGTACCTTTATTGTACCTCTTTTACCATGCTCAGCATTTTATTCCCTTTACACCTCTCACGCCTTCCGGGCCCCTTTTTAGCCAGCAGCGCTGCCCCGACGCTCCCGCGGTGCAGCTCTTTTATTGACACGGGGCAGCAGCCACTCCTGCTGCAGTACTTTTAAAGGATTTTCGACCATTTTATTTTATACCCTTCACAGATGCGACCTTTGCCGTGACACCTTTGAAGCAGCACCCCAGCCCCACGTGCGCCGCGGTGCAGCTCATTTTATCCTGAGGAAGTGGCTACTCCTGCTGCGGTGTTGTTGTTATTTCTCAGACCTTTCTCTATATTTTATTTCCCTCACACCTCCAGTCCTTTTACGTGCCGCACGTTTACCATCAGCACCACCCCAAAGGTGCCGCGGTGCAGCTGTTTTAGTGAACCCACGCAGCGGCCACAACTGCTGCTGTACCTTTTGAGTATTTCTTAGACCATTCTCAATATTTTATTCCGCTCACACTTCCCAGCCTTTCCGTGCTGCTCTTTTTAACCAGCAGCGCTGCCCCGACGCTCCCGCGGTGCAGCTCTTTTAGTGATGCGGGGCAGCGGCCACACCTGCTGCTGTACCTTTATTGTACCTCGTTTACCATGCTCAGCATTTCATTCCCTTTACACCTCTCACGCTTTCCGGACCCCTTTGTAACCAGCAGCGCTGCCCCGACGGTCCCGCGGTGCAGCTCTTTTAGTGATGCGGGGCAGCGGCCACACCTGCTGCTGTACCTTTATTGTACCTCGTTTACCATGCTCAGCATTTCATTCCCTTTACACCTCTCACGCTTTCCGGACCCCTTTTTAGCCAGCAGCGCTGCCCCGACGCTCCCGCGGTGCAGCTCTTTTAGTGATGCGGGGCAGCGGCCACTCCTGCAGCAGTATCTTTATTATACCTCGTTTACCATGCTCAGCATTTTATTCCCTTTACACCTCTCAGCCTTTCCCGTGCCGCTCTTTTTAAGCAGCAGCGCTGCCCCGACGCTCCCGCGGTGCAGCTCTTTTAGTCACACGGGGCAGCGGCCACACCTGCTGCTGTACCTTTATTGTACCTCGTTTACCATGCTCAGCATTTTATTCCCTTTACACCTCTCACGCTTTCCGGACCCCTTTTTAACCAGCAGCGCTGCCCCGACGCTCCCGCGGTGCAGCTCTTTTAGTGATGCGGGGCAGCGGCCACTCCTGCTGCAGTACCTTTACAATATTTCTTAGACCATTGTCAATACTTTATTGCGCTGACGTTTCCCAGCCTTTCCCGTGCTGCTCTGTTTAACCAGCAGCGCTGCCCCGACGCTCCCGCGGTGCAGCTCCCTTAGTGACACGGGGCAGGGGCCGAGAGCCCTCTAGGTGCGGCTCCTCTATAGCACTTTACCGTTTTCTATTTTATTTCATTGGCACCTCGCGCGTTGCGCCGGGCGCCTCATTCGGGGACATGCGCCGGCTCCCACAGCGCCCCGCCCGCCGCCGCTCCCCGGGGGCCTCCCCGCTGCTCTCGGGAGATCGCACACCGCACGCGGCCCAAGCCCCGTCTCGCCGACGGCACTCACCACCCGCCGCCCGCCGCCGCGTTCTCCCGCTCCCTACCGGCACGAAGCGGCGCTGCCGATGACGGAGCCGATGCGCGGCTGCCACGCCGCTCTCTCCGCGCCTCAGGGCCGGCGCCTTCGGCCGCACACGGCGGCGTCCCCGCATCCGGGCCAGCCCGCGGAGCTCCTGCCGCCGCCGCCGCCGCCCCCCGACTGAGGGGCCGCGACGTCGGCGCCCCCTTTTATACTCCGCACCCCCTTTTCCCGCCACTGCCGCGGTGGGCTCCCCCCGCCTCAAAATCGCCCAGAAGCGCCCGAGGCGGGAACGGCGCAGCCCCACCGGCGCCTCGGAGAAGCTCTTCTAGTGACAAGGAGCAGCGGCCACCCCTCCTGCACTACCTTTATTGTACCTCTTTTACCATGCTCAGCATTTCATTCCCTTTACACCTCTCAGCCTTTCCCGTGCCGCTCTTTTTAACCAGCAGGGCTGCCCCGACGCTCCCGCGGTGCAGCTCTTTTAGTCACACGGGGCAGCGGCCACACCTGCTGCTGTACCTTTATTGTACCTCGTTTACCATGCTCAGCATTTTATTCCCTTTACACCTCTCACGCCTTCCGGGCCCCTTTTTAGCCAGCAGCGCTGCCCCGACGCTCCCGCGGTGCAGCTCTTTTATTGACACGGGGCAGCAGCCACTCCTGCTGCAGTACTTTTAAAGGATTTTCGACCATTTTATTTTATACCCTTCACAGATGCGACCTTTGCCGTGACACCTTTGAAGCAGCACCCCAGCCCCACGTGCGCCGCGGTGCAGCTCATTTTATCCTGAGGAAGTGGCTACTCCTGCTGCGGTGTTGTTGTTATTTCTCAGACCTTTCTCTATATTTTATTTCCCTCACACCTCCAGTCCTTTTACGTGCCGCACGTTTACCATCAGCACCACCCCAAAGGTGCCGCGGTGCAGCTGTTTTAGTGAACCCACGCAGCGGCCACAACTGCTGCTGTACCTTTTGAGTATTTCTTAGACCATTCTCAATATTTTATTCCGCTCACACTTCCCAGCCTTTCCGTGCTGCTCTTTTTAACCAGCAGCGCTGCCCCGACGCTCCCGCGGTGCAGCTCTTTTAGTGATGCGGGGCAGCGGCCACACCTGCTGCTGTACCTTTATTGTACCTCGTTTACCATGCTCAGCATTTCATTCCCTTTACACCTCTCACGCTTTCCGGACCCCTTTGTAACCAGCAGCGCTGCCCCGACGGTCCCGCGGTGCAGCTCTTTTAGTGATGCGGGGCAGCGGCCACACCTGCTGCTGTACCTTTATTGTACCTCGTTTACCATGCTCAGCATTTCATTCCCTTTACACCTCTCACGCTTTCCGGACCCCTTTTTAGCCAGCAGCGCTGCCCCGACGCTCCCGCGGTGCAGCTCTTTTAGTGATGCGGGGCAGCGGCCACTCCTGCAGCAGTATCTTTATTATACCTCGTTTACCATGCTCAGCATTTTATTCCCTTTACACCTCTCAGCCTTTCCCGTGCCGCTCTTTTTAAGCAGCAGCGCTGCCCCGACGCTCCCGCGGTGCAGCTCTTTTAGTCACACGGGGCAGCGGCCACACCTGCTGCTGTACCTTTATTGTACCTCGTTTACCATGCTCAGCAGTTAATTCCCTTTACACCTCTCACGCTTTCCGGGCCCCTTTTTAACCAGCAGCGCTGCCCCGACGCTCCCGCGGTGCAGCTCTTTTAGTGATGCGGGGCAGCGGTCACTCCTGCTGCAGTACCTTTACAATATTTCTTAGACCATTGTCAATACTTTATTGCGCTGACGTTTCCCAGCCTTTCCCGTGCCGCTCTTTTTAACCAGCAGCGCTGCCCCGACGCTCCCGCGGTGCAGCTCTTTTAGTGACGCGGGGCAGCGGCCACACCTGCTGCTGTACCTTTATTGTACCTCGTTTACCATGCTCAGCATTTTATTCCCTTTACACCTCTCACGCTTTCCGGACCCCTTTTTAACCAGCAGCGCTGCCCCGACGCTCCCGCGGTGCAGCTCTTTTAGTGATGCGGGGCAGCGGCCACTCCTGCTGCAGTACCTTTACAATATTTCTTAGACCATTGTCAATACTTTATTGCGCTGACGTTTCCCAGCCTTTCCCGTGCTGCTCTGTTTAACCAGCAGCGCTGCCCCGACGCTCCCGCGGTGCAGCTCCCTTAGTGACACGGGGCAGGGGCCGAGAGCCCTCTAGGTGCGGCTCCTCTATAGCACTTTACCGTTTTCTATTTTATTTCATTGGCACCTCGCGCGTTGCGCCGGGCGCCTCATTCGGGGACATGCGCCGGCTCCCACAGCGCCCCGCCCGCCGCCGCTCCCCGGGGGCCTCCCCGCTGCTCTCGGGAGATCGCACACCGCACGCGGCCCAAGCCCCGTCTCGCCGACGGCACTCACCACCCGCCGCCCGCCGCCGCGTTCTCCCGCTCCCTACCGGCACGAAGCGGCGCTGCCGATGACGGAGCCGATGCGCGGCTGCCACGCCGCTCTCTCCGCGCCTCAGGGCCGGCGCCTTCGGCCGCACACGGCGGCGTCCCCGCATCCGGGCCAGCCCGCGGAGCTCCTGCCGCCGCCGCCGCCGCCCCCCGACTGAGGGGCCGCGACGTCGGCGCCCCCTTTTATACTCCGCACCCCCTTTTCCCGCCACTGCCGCGGTGGGCTCCCCCCGCCTCAAAATCGCCCAGAAGCGCCCGAGGCGGGAACGGCGCAGCCCCACCGGCGCCTCGGAGAAGCTCTTCTAGTGACAAGGAGCAGCGGCCACCCCTCCTGCACTACCTTTATTGTACCTCTTTTACCATGCTCAGCATTTCATTCCCTTTACACCTCTCAGCCTTTCCCGTGCCGCTCTTTTTAACCAGCAGGGCTGCCCCGACGCTCCCGCGGTGCAGCTCTTTTAGTCACACGGGGCAGCGGCCACACCTGCTGCTGTACCTTTATTGTACCTCGTTTACCATGCTCAGCAGTTTATTCCCTTTACACCTCTCACGCTTTCCGGGCCCCTTTTTAACCAGCAGCGCTGCCCCGACGCTCCCGCGGTGCAGCTCTTTTAGTGACACGGGGCAGCAGCCACTCCTGCTGCAGTACTTTTAAAGGATTTTCGACCGTTTTATTTTATACCCTTCACAGATGCGACCTTTGCCGTGACACCTTTGAAGCAGCGCCCCTGCCCCACGTGCGCCGCGGTGCAGCTCATTTTATCCTGAGGAAGTGGCTACTCCTGCTGCGGTGTTGTTATTATTTCTCAGACCTTTCTCTATATTTTATTTCCCTCACACCTCCAGGCTTTTACGTGCCGCACGTTTACCATCAGCACCACCCCAAAGGTGCCGCGGTGCAGCTGTTTTAGTGAACCCACGCAGCGGCCACAACTGCTGCTGTACCTTTTGAGTATTTCTTAGACCATTCTCAATATTTTATTGCGCTCACACTTCCCAGCCTTTCCGTGCTGCTCTTTTTAGCCAGCAGCGCTGCCCCGACGGTCCCGCGGTGCAGCTCTTTTAGTGATGCGGGGCAGCGGCCACTCCTGCAGCAGTATCTTTATTGTACCTCTTTTATCATGCTCAGCATTTCATTCCCTTTACACCTCTCACGCTTTCCGGACCCCTTTTTAACCAGCAGCGCTGCCCCGACGCTCCCGAGGTGCAGCTCTTTTAGTCACACGGGGCAGCGGCCACACCTGCTGCTGTACCTTTATTGTACCTCGTTTACCATGCTCAGCATTTTATTCCCTTTACACCTCTCACGCTTTCCGGACCCCTTTTTAACCAGCAGCGCTGCCCCGACCGTCCCGCGGTGCAGCTCTTTTAGTGATGCGGGGCAGCGGCCACTCCTGCTGCAGTACCTTTACAATATTTCTTAGACCATTGTCAATACTTTATTGCGCTGACGTTTCCCAGCCTTTCCCGTGCCGCTCTTTTTAACCAGCAGCGCTGCCCCGACGCTCCCGCGGTGCAGCTCCCTTAGTGACACGGGGCAGGGGCCGAGAGCCCTCTAGGTGCGGCTCCTCTATAGCACTTTACCGTTTTCTATTTTATTTCATTGGCACCTCGCGCGTTGCGCCGGGCGCCTCATTCGGGGACATGCGCCGGCTCCCACAGCGCCCCGCCCGCCGCCGCTCCCCGGGGGCCTCCCCGCTGCTCTCGGGAGATCGCACACCGCACGCGGCCCAAGCCCCGTCTCGCCGACGGCACTCACCACCCGCCGCCCGCCGCCGCGTTCTCCCGCTCCCTACCGGCACGAAGCGGCGCTGCCGATGACGGAGCCGATGCGCGGCTGCCACGCCGCTCTCTCCGCGCCTCAGGGCCGGCGCCTTCGGCCGCACACGGCGGCGTCCCCGCATCCGGGCCAGCCCGCGGAGCTCCTGCCGCCGCCGCCGCCGCCCCCCGACTGAGGGGCCGCGACGCCGGCGCCCCCTTTTATACTCCGCACCCCCTTTTCCCGCCACTGCCGCGGTGGGCTCCCCCCGCCTCAAAACCGCCCAGAAGCGCCCGAGGCGGGAACGGCGCAGCCCCACCGGCGCCTCGGAGAAGCTCTTCTAGTGACAAGGAGCAGCGGCCACCCCTCCTGCAGTACCTTTATTGTACCTCGTTTACCATGCTCAGCATTTCATTCCCTTTACACTTCTCAGCCTTTCCCGTGCCGCTCTTTTTAACCAGCAGCGCTGCCCCGACGCTCCCGCGGTGCAGCTCTTTTAGTGACACGGGGCAGCAGCCACTCCTGCTGCAGTACTTTTAAAGGATTTTCGACCATTTTATTTTATACCCTTCACAGATGCGACCTTTGCCGTGACACCTTTGAAGCAGCGCCCCTGCCCCACGTGCGCCGCGGTGCAGCTCATTTTATCCTGAGGAAGTGGCTACTCCTGCTGCGGTGTTGTTATTATTTCTCAGACCTTTCTCTATATTTTATTTCCCTCACACCTCCAGTCCTTTTACGTGCCGCACGTTTACCATCAGCACCACCCCAAAGGTGCCGCGGTGCAGCTGTTTTAGTGAACCCACGCAGCGGCCACAACTGCTGCTGTACCTTTTGAGTATTTCTTAGACCATTCTCAATATTTTATGGCGCTCACACTTCCCAGCCTTTCCGTGCTGCTCTTTTTAACCAGCAGCGCTGCCCCGACGCTCCCGCGGTGCAGCTCTTTTAGTGATGCGGGGCAGCGGCCACTCCTGCAGCAGTATCTTTATCGTACCTCTTTTACCATGCTCAGCATTTCATTCCCTTTACACCTCTCACGCTTTCCGGACCCCTTTTTAACCAGCAGCGCTGCCCCGACGCTCCCGCGGTGCAGCTCTTTTAGTGATGCGGGGCAGCGGCCACTCCTGCAGCAGTATCTTTATTGTAGTTCTTTTACCATGCTCAGCATTTCATTCCCTTTACACCTCTCACGCTTTCCGGACCCCTTTTTAACCAGCAGCGCTGCCCCGACGGTCCCGCGGTGCAGCTCTTTTAGTGATGCGGGGCAGCGGCCACTCCTGCAGCAGTATCTTTATTGTACCTCTTTTACCATGCTCAGCATTTCATTCCCTTTACACCTCTCACGCTTTCCGGACCCCTTTTTAACCAGCAGCGCTGCCCCGACGCTCCCGCGGTGCAGCTCTTTTAGTGATGCGGGGCAGCGGCCACTCCTGCAGCAGTATCTTTATTGTAGTTCTTTTACCATGCTCAGCATTTCATTCCCTTTACACCTCTCACGCTTTCCGGACCCCTTTTTAACCAGCAGCGCTGCCCCGACCGTCCCGCGGTGCAGCTCTTTTAGTGATGCGGGGCAGCGGCCACTCCTGCTGCAGTACCTTTACAATATTTCTTAGACCGTTGTCAATATTTTATTGCGCTCACACTTCCCAGCCTTTCCCATGCTGCTCTGTTTAACCAGCAGCGCTGCCCCGACGCTCCCGCGGTGCAGCTCTTTTAGTCACACGGGGCAGCGGCCACACCTGCTGCACTACCTTTATTGTACCTCGTTTACCATGCTCAGCATTTTATTCCCTTTACACCTCTCAAGCTTTCCGGACTCCTTTTTAACCAGCAGCGCTGCCCCGACGCTCCCGCGGTGCAGCTCTTTTAGTGATGCGGGGCAGCGGCCACTCCTGCAGCAGTATCTTTATTGTACCTCTTTTACCATGCTCAGCATTTCATTCCCTTTACACCTCTCACGCTTTCCGGACCCCTTTTTAGCCAGCAGCGCTGCCCCGACCGTCCCGCGGTGCAGCTCTTTTAGTGACGCGGGGCAGCGGCCACTCCTGCTGCTGTACCTTTACAGTATTTCTTAGACCATTGTCAATATTTTATTGCGCTCACACTTCCCAGCCTTTCCCATGCTGCTCTGTTTAACCAGCAGCGCTGCCCCGACGCTCCCGCGGTGCAGCTCTTTTAGTGATGCGGGGCAGCGGCCACACCTGCTGCAGTACCTTTATTGTACCTCTTTTACCATGCTCAGCATTTTATTCCCTTTACACCTCTCACGCTTTCCGGAACCCTTTTTAACCAGCAGCGCTGCCCCGACGGTCCCGCGGTGCAGCTCTTTTAGTGACGCGGGGCAGCGGCCACTCCTGCTGCTGTACCTTTATTGTACCTCGTTTACCATGCTCAGCATTTCATTCCCTTTACACCTCTCAGCCTTTCCCGTGCCGCTCTTTTTAACCAGCAGCGCTGCCCCGACGCTCCCGAGGTGCAGCTCTTTTAGTGACGCGGAGCAGCGGCCACTCCTGCTGCTGTACCTTTATTGTACCTCGTTTACCATGCTCAGCATTTTATTCCCTTTACACCTCTCACGCTTTCCGGACCCCTTTTTAACCAGCAGCGCTGCCCCGACGCTCCCGCGGTGCAGCTCTTTTAGTGACACGGGGCAGGGGCCGAGAGCCCTCTAGGTGCGGCTCCTCTATAGCACTTTACCGTTTTCTATTTTATTTCATTGGCACCTCGCGCGTTGCGCCGGGCGCCTCATTCGGGGACATGCGCCGGCTCCCACAGCGCCCCGCCCGCCGCCGCTCCCCGGGGGCCTCCCCGCTGCTCTCGGGAGATCGCACACCGCACGCGGCCCAAGCCCCGTCTCGCCGACGGCACTCACCACCCGCCGCCCGCCGCCGCGTTCTCCCGCTCCCTACCGGCACGAAGCGGCGCTGCCGATGACGGAGCCGATGCGCGGCTGCCACGCCGCTCTCTCCGCGCCTCAGGGCCGGCGCCTTCGGCCGCACACGGCGGCGTCCCCGCATCCGGGCCAGCCCGCGGAGCTCCTGCCGCCGCCGCCGCCGCCCCCCGACTGAGGGGCCGCGACGCCGGCGCCCCCTTTTATACTCCGCACCCCCTTTTCCCGCCACTGCCGCGGTGGGCTCCCCCCGCCTCAAAATCGCCCAGAAGCGCCCGAGGCGGGAACGGCGCAGCCCCACCGGCGCCTCGGAGAAGCTCTTCTAGTGACAAGGAGCAGCGGCCACCCGTCCTGAAGTACCTTTATTGTACCTCTTTTACCATGCTCAGCATTTTATTCCCTTTACACCTCTCACCCTTTCCCGTGCCGCTCTTTTTAACCAGCAGCGCTGCCCCGACGCTCCCGAGGTGCAGCTCTTTTAGTGACAAGGAGCAGCGGCCACACCTGCTGCAGTACCTTTATTGTATCTCGTTTACCATGCTCAGCATTTCATTCCCTTTACACCTCTCAGCCTTTCCCGTGCCGCTCTTTTTAACCAGCAGCGCTGCCCCGACGCTCCCGCGGTGCAGCTCTTTTAGTGATGCGGGGCAGCGGCCACACCTGCTGCTGTACCTTTATTGTACCTCGTTTACCATGCTCAGCATTTCATTCCCTTTACACCTCTCACGCTTTCCGGACCCCTTTTTAACCAGCAGCGCTGCCCCGACGGTCCCGCGGTGCAGCTCTTTTAGTGATGCGGGGCAGCGGCCACTCCTGCAGCAGTATCTTTATTGTAGTTCTTTTACCATGCTCAGCATTTCATTCCCTTTACACCTCTCACGCTTTCCGGACCCCTTTTTAACCAGCAGCGCTGCCCCGACCGTCCCGCGGTGCAGCTCTTTTAGTGATGCGGGGCAGCGGCCACTCCTGCTGCAGTACCTTTACAATATTTCTTAGACCGTTGTCAATATTTTATTGCGCTCACACTTCCCAGCCTTTCCCATGCTGCTCTTTTTAAGCAGCAGCGCTGCCCCGACGCTCCCGAGGTGCAGCTCTTTTAGTGACGCGGAGCAGCGGCCACTCCTGCTGCTGTACCTTTTTTGTACCTCGTTTACCATGCTCAGCATTTTATTCCCTTTACACCTCTCACGCTTTCCGGACCCCTTTTTAGCCAGCAGAGCTGCCCCGACGGTCCCGCGGTGCAGCTCTTTTAGTGATGCGGGGCAGCGGCCACTCCTGCAGCAGTATCTTTATTGTAGTTCTTTTACCATGCTCAGCATTTCATTCCCTTTACACCTCTCACGCTTTCCGGACCCCTTTTTAGCCAGCAGAGCTGCCCCGACGCTCCCGCGGTGCAGCTCTTTTAGTGACACGGGGCAGCAGCCACTCCTGCTGCAGTTCTTTTAAAGGATTTTCGACCATTTTATTTTATACCCTTCACAGATGCGACCTTTGCCGTGACACCTTTGAAGCAGCACCCCTGCCCCACGTGCGCCGCCGTGCAGCTCATTTTATCCTGAGGAAGTGGCTACTCCTGCTGCGGTGTTGTTATTATTTCTCAGACCTTTCTCTATATTTTATTTCCCTCACACCTCCAGTCCTTTTACGTGCCGCACGTTTACCCAGCAGCACCACCCCAAAGGTGCCGCGGTGCAGCTGTTTTAGTGAACCCACGCAGCGGCCACAACTGCTGCTGTACCTTTATTGTACCTCGTTTACCATGCTCAGCATTTCATTCCCTTTACACCTCTCAGCCTTTCCCGTGCTGCTCTTTTTAACCAGCAGCGCTGCCCCGACGCTCCCGCGGTGCAGCTCTTTTAGTGACGCGGGGCAGCGGCCACACCTGCTGCTGTACCTTTATTGTACCTCGTTTACCATGCTCAGCGTTTTATTCCCTTTACACCTCTCACGCTTTCCGGGCCCCTTTTTAACCAGCAGCGCTGCCCCGACGCTCCCGCGGTGCAGCTCTTTTAGTGACGCGGGGCAGCGGCCACTCCTGCTGCAGTACCTTTACAATATTTCTTAGACCATTGTCAGTATTTTATTGCGCTAACACTTCCCAGCCTTTCCGTGCTGCTCTGTTTAATCAGCAGCGCTGCCCCGACGCTCCCGCGGTGCAGCTCTTTTAGTGATGCGGGGCAGCAGCCACTCCTGCAGCAGTATCTTTATTGTACGTCTTTTACCATGCTCAGCATTTCATTCCCTTTACACCTCTCACGCTTTCCGGACCCCTTTTTAACCAGCAGCGCTGCCCCGACCGTCCCGCGGTGCAGCTCTTTTAGTGATGCGGGGCAGCGGCCACTCCTGCTGCAGTACCTTTACAATATTTCTTAGACCATTGTCAGTATTTTATTGCGCTCACACTTCCCAGCCTTTCCCATGCTGCTCTGTTTAACCAGCAGCGCTGCCCCGACGCTCCCGCGGTGCAGCTCTTTTAGTGACACGGGGCAGCAGCCACTCCTGCTGCAGTACTTTTAAAGGATTTTCGACCATTTTATTTTATACCCTTCACAGATGCGACCTTTGCCGTGACACCTTTGAAGCAGCGCCCCTGCTCCGGGTGCGCCGCGGTGCAGCTCATTTTATCCTGAGGAAGTGGCTACTCCTGCTGCGGTGTTGTTATTATTTCTCAGACCTTTCTCTATATTTTATTTCCCTCACACCTCCAGTCCTTTTACGTGCCGCACGTTTACCATCAACACCACCCCAAAGGTGCCGCGGTGCAGCTGTTTTAGTGAACCCACGCAGCGGCCACTCCTGCTGCTGTACCTTTTGAGTATTTCTTAGACCATTCTCAATATTTTATTCCGCTCACGTTTCCCAGCCTTTCCGTGCTGCTCTGTTTAACCAGCAGCGCTGCCCCGACGCTCCCGCGGTGCAGCTCCCTTAGTGAAACGGGGCAGGGGCCGAGAGCCCTCTAGGTGCGGCTCCTCTATAGCACTTTACCGTTTTCTATTTTATTTCATTGGTACCTCGCGCGTTGCGCCGGGCGCCTCATTCGGGGACATGCGCCGGCTCCCACAGCGCCCCACCCGCCGCCGCTCCCCGGGGGCCTCCCCGCTGCTCTCGGGAGATCGCACACCGCAGGCGGCCCAAGCCCCGTCTCGCCGACGGCACTCACCACCCGCCGCCCGCCGCCGCGTTCTCCCGCTCCCTACCGGCACGAAGCGGCGCTGCCGATGACGGAGCCGATGCGCGGCTGCCACGCCGCTCTCTCCGCGCCTCAGGGCCGGCGCCTTCGGCCGCACAGGGCGGCGTCCCCGCATCCGGGCCAGCCCGCGGAACTCCTGCCGCCGCCGCCGCCGCCCCCCGACTGAGGGGCCGCGACGCCGGCGCCCCCTTTTATACTCCGCACCCCCTTTTCCCGCCACCGCCGCGGTGGGCTCCCCCCGCCTCAAAACCGCCCAGAAGCGCCCGAGGCATGATATCCCCCGCGCCGGAATCCCTCCTGTCCTGGAAGAGGTAAGGTAAAGAAAAAAAATAGAACTCCGAGCTTTCCACAAATGTCCCAAAAAACGAAGCAGCTGTGAGGGGCTTCGAGCTGTGCCTGGTCCCTCAGGTAACGGCGCTTTCCATTGGCTGCCGGAGTGGCCAGGGCTCCTATTGGCTGCCGGACGCTGCGACGCTTCCGATTGGCTGCTGCGCGATCCGCAGCCCCCGGGCAGCTGCTGCTGGGGGGCTCGCCAGGCGGGCTGCCGCCGGAGCAGGACACACGGCAACGCCAGCCGGCGTCCAGCGGTGCTCGGTGTCTGTCGGCGTTTGCAGTTCAGACAGACATATTGAATCCAAATTGCCGGCGATTCCCACCACATGCTATTTCTCCTCTGTTTTCCTGGATGGATTTGACAGCGCTTTCTTTCCCCCCCACAGAGTTGGAAAGCAAAATGCTCAGCTGCCCCTTGGCCATCTCCGCTTCCTTCCACAGCTCCAGCCTTGTCCCTCTTTCTCTCCCCTTTACTTTGCACCAGGTTCTCCCTCCTCCTTTCCCAGGCAGGTCGCAGCAGAGACATTTCACCCACCGGCACCACCTGCTTCCTCTCACTCCGTCCCAGTTTGCCCACTTTGAACTACTGTAGCCGCCTGCCCGCGGAGCCGGACCCGCCGCGCACCTGGGTAATGGTGGCGTGAATTATCGCAGGGATTATTGGGGTGGGCTGGGCCTGGTCAGGTGCCTGGTGCCAGCGAAACCGCTCTGTCCCTCTCCTCCTCACCCTGGGCAGGGAACAGAACACATCAGGAAAGACTTGAGGATCGGGAAAAGGGCCTAGACAGATCACTCACCGGTCACTGGAGCAAGAAACACGACTGGGGGGAATAAATTGAATTTCTTGTCAAACAAATCAGAGCAAGAGAATGAGAGGTAAAGCTGCAGGGGTTCAAGCCTAGGAACGAGGACTTTTTCCTCGGCAGCTCGCAGCTGCACGAGGGGGATAAAGGATCCCCCGGGGCCCCCGAGCAGCGGCTCTGCCCCTCCTCAATGGGGATGTGTCCAGACCCGCCGGTCCATCCCGGGCTTTGGGGGGCAAGAGTGGAGCAGGCGCTGAGCTGCTCCATGGAGCTTCCAGCCCCTGTTTGATCTGTCGGGGCGTGACACAGTCACTGCTGGGCGTCCGTCGGCGCTCGGTGTCTGTCGGAGTTTGCAATCCCGACAGATAAATTGAGTCCAAACCGGCAGCGCCAGCTCATCTTTACTGTTCTTTTTCAATTTCTTAATGAATTAAGGGAAAACTCCCTTTAGTCGCCATTTCAAAGCCTTGAATCAAGGGGAAAACGGAGGTTCCCTCTCAATTTAGACCCGTAATTGATGCATAAGGAGGGTCTCCCCTAAATTTAAACCCAAATAAAAAGTGAATCAAGGAGGAGTTTTGCTCAATTTTGCCTCCTAAAATGAGGGGAAATGCAGCTCCCTCTTCAATTTCCCTCAAGAAACACCATTTTGGGGTCTTTTGGACACATTTTTCCTCTCTGAAGGTCCCTTCAAATGAGGGTCCCCCCTCGATGGAACTCTTATAATGGCACATAAAGAGGTTCTTCTCAAGGGAAGCCCTTTAAAACCAGGGACGGTGGTGTTTTGCCCTCAATTTTAACCTTAAGATGATGAAAATGGGGCGGTTTCCCTCAATTCAAATCCATCAAACAGCACCATAAAGGCTTTCTTCTTCCATTTAGATACAAAAATAATGGAAAACGGTGATTCCCTGCCAATTGAGATACAAAATCATGAAAATGTGTGTTCCTTCAATTGAGACCTTCCAAATCGTAGATGAAGTGGGATCCTCCTAAGTTCAAACACAGTTACAGAAACTGTTTTCTCCTCCATTTAAATCCTTTTTCTTCTCGTACTCCCCCCCGCACCCCCCCCAACTTTTTTTTTGGGGGGGGGGCGGGGGCGGGGCACTAGGAGCACTTCCTCCGCCTCACTGGTCGCACTTGGGGCTGCTGCACGTTGGAGAGTGGTGGGAAGTTTCCTCCCAGTTCCCTCCCAGTGTTCCCAGTATCTCTTCCAGTGCTCCCACTGGCAGAACACTGGGGGACACTGCATGGTCTGATGATGGGGGGGTGCATTGTCGAGGATCACAGAGGGGCCCGGGGGGTCCCGGGCGTCCTTGGGGGGGTTCCAGGTTCAGCAGTAGGATTTTTCTGACTATGAGTGAGCTGTGTGGCCTTTGGAGGTGTCCCTTCCTCTCCTGCTCACAACAGAGCAGCTCAGAGGTGATTTGGCTCCTGAGCGTTTCAATTTAGGCCCCCAAAGAGAGGAGGAGCTGCTGCCCACATTACACCTTACAGCTCTGCCAAGGGGCATCTAACCCCATGTGTGCTCAGGAGGTGGGGATGCAAACCCCAAATCCCATCTCCACCTCCCTCTGCAGTCCTTTAAGGGGTTCCTCTAGTCTGGAAAACCAGTCCCATAACTACAGTAAACCCAGAGTCTCCTGAGTGAGAAACCACGTACTTGTAATTCCTCTGCAATAGCCTCATCCCACCTCCAGCAGCCCCTGGGAAGCTGCAGGCAAGAACACCTAACCTGGTAAGCAACTCCATTTCTTGGCAGATTTCCAGGGCAATGCAAAAACATTTCAAAGTATTTTTTCAAAACATCTGCTTATTGTCCTTTAATGCAAAATAGTGATTCCATACCAGTCCTAAGAAGAACAGGCCCAGAGAAGACCTTGCTCTCTACAACTCCCTGACAGGAGGGTGTAGCCAGGTGAGGATTGGCTGCTTCTCCCAGGCAACCAGGAACAGGACAAGAGGAAACGGCCTCAAGCCGCACCAGGGTTGGACATCAAGAGGACTTTCTTCCTGGAAAGGGTGGTCAGGCCTTGGCAGGGGCTGCCCAGGGAGGTTTGGAGTCCCCGTTCCTGGAGGTGTCCGAGGAACACCTGGACATGGCACTCAGTGCTCTGGGCTGGGTGACAAGGTAGGGATTGGGCACACGTTGGACTCGATGACCTTAGAGGGCTTTTCCAACCTCAGTGGTTCTATGATTCTCATTATTCCAAATTCATTTGCAAAAGCTCTCACACCTCTAGTCACACCTTAGCAGGTGTGTAGGCCCAAGCTCATACATTTGAGAGATTTACTGCCTCCAGTGGGATCTACACCGCAATTTCAGGGAGAGGCAAGACTTCAGCCGTTACGAGAGAAAACTTTGCAAAAGCATTCCCTGGAGAGACATCCTGAAGGAAGGTGTCTCCCCCTCTTCTGACCATAGAGAGAGCTGAGTCTCCAGTGTTAATTCTAAAACTTTCAAGCTCCAAGTCTGACTCCCAGAAATTTTATTGGCCCCACTTCCCAGCACAATACTCAGACCTCACACGTCGAGGAAAAAAGCAGTGCAGATTAAATAATTAATGCTTCTGGGTACTGTTCTCCCTCTAAACTACACACAATCCCAAAGGAACAAAACCCTTAAAGAAGATGGATTGCTCTTGCTAGCAGGAGAAATCTGACAGGGACATACTTCATCATTCTGCCAAGGCTTTGTCAAACACCTCAGCTCCTGCACTTCAGGGAATAAGAAGTGGCTTATAAGAAGTGACTTTTATGTCAGTGAGCATGTTATTATGGATTAATCTCGCACTGGAAAACAGTCTTCATACTCTATTGCATCACCCAAAGAGTTTGGAGGCTGCTGCCTAGTGAGCTCCTGAGTTGTATCTTCCTTGTCAATCTTATCAGCCCCTTGTTTGATTGTAAAATCGTAAACAAAATGCAGCAAGCATTGGCCCAACGGCTCAGGACTTGCATATCTCTTCCAAAGAGAGGGAGAAAAAAGAGTGTTTCTCCCAAGTCACAGAGTTTAAAAGTTCATGTTATCTACATAAATTTTTAAAAGAAAAAGAGGAACAGTAAAATATCAGTTACTGTGCCAGTGGTGCTCCACTCTATTTCTGTTCTCTTCTTCCACTTGTAGCATCTCTAGGAATACTTTAAAACCAGCCAACCAACCAAAACAACAACAAAAAGCCAACGTTGAATTGAAGCTGAACAAGAAGCAATGTGGCTGCTGGCTTGTGAGCACTCCACTGCCTGAGTTCCAGTAAGGGAGTTTATCCTCTCCACAGTTTTGAGCCAGATCCCAAAGTACTGAGCATCAGCTTTTAGCTTTTTAAAGAATTTAACTGTAAGAAAAGCTGCTGGGGAGGGCCATGCTCCAGGCACATCCATGGGATTTCACCTGTGCAGCTCCCTAAGCTGAACTTGTGTCTTTTCCTCTACCTTGCTGGGCTTGGCTCATGCATTTCTTGAGGGGAAGGCCCTGCACTGATCAAAGCATGTACTGACCTCAGATAAACAGCTTCTGTCAGTGTGGATCTATCCTAAATGGACCATTTCCCAAAGTAATTCAAGTGCCTGAATTTCACTTACTCAAAACTGCTTTTAAAGAAACCGGGTTTAACACACTCCGTTTCTAAGCAACTACTGGGCAGCGCTCCTTCACTCCCTGTCAGTGTTATTCTCTGACCCTTGGAGAAAGGCTTTAAAGCAACAAAGGGCTTGTTAAGCACCAATAATTTACTCAGTCAAGAATTCAAATCAATAGCAAGGGCAGAGCCTGACTTCAAAACCTATTTTAAACCAGAATTTAAAAGCAGTTGCATTGCCAATTGACAGGATTAGAAAGGTTTCCTTAGCAGTTGTGATTACAAAGTAATGAACTGTGCATGGAGCAGGTGGGGGGCAAGGGGGAAGACAGGAGAAACCTTCATTTGCACTGTGGGTTTTTAACCATCATGGTCATATCTCAAGGACCTGCAGAAACCAGTCTAATCTCAAAAAAGGAAAAACTTCCTGGATATTTTTCATTTCAGCAAGAGCCTAAGGAAGCCCTCAGCAGCAGGAGATTGGAATAACTGCAATCCCTTGAGCAAAGGGAGCAGGGTGTGCTCCTCAAAGCCAGACCTTCATCCATAGCACCCAGAAGGTAGCAAAACAAGGATACAACAAAGCCTTAAGTGGGGAATGGGTTATCAAGGGTTTTATAAGGAAAGAACGAGGTCTGAAAAACAGGACCTGGAGGGTGAGAGAGGAAAGAAATAGCGAGATAGCTGAGGCCTCTTGGGAAAAAAAAAAGGGGGGAAAGGTCGGGATTAAATTCTAACTCAGCTGGAGCTGATCTTAAATGTAATAAGGGGAAATGGCAGCAAGAGGAGATTTCTTTATAGCAGCAAAGTACTGGGATAAATTCACTATAGAAACTGAGAAATCTTTAGCAGCAGCAGCTCTCTGCAAAGAGGTCAGGCATCCATTCCTCATGGCAAAGCAGGGCACAGGGAATTGGGCCAGATAACCTCCCCAGACTGATCCCAGCCCTAATTTCAAAAAATTGCACAAAATTGTAATTGTGCATTAACACAGCAAAGTCTTCTTTCCAGCTTATCAGGCTTTGAGATGCCTTAGATTGAGATCCAGCTCCTACCACTGTGCTGTGCTCGGACTCTCCCCCCCTTTCCCCGACCCAATCTCCTGAGCAACCAACAGCTCGCAAGGAGCTGGCACCCCTGGAATTTCACACTCAGCATCTCTTCCAAGCTCAACAGGTGAACAAACAGGTACTCCAACACCTCCTTCTTTTGTACTTCGGGCAGCACAGACCCACTGGAAGAAACTGGAATCCAAGGGCAGATGTAAACATGGGACTCCCGCTTGCCACTGTCTCCACCCGTTCTCCAGCTCAGCCCTGGGCTGGGAAACAAAAGACAACAAACATTTAAAAAACATCCTTGAGGTGTCTTGAGGATGCCCAGGCCTAGAAGAAAGGCCTTCCCATCACCCTCTTGGCCTTTTCCCACTCTGAGGAACTGTGGAAATGCACATCCACACCCAAGCTGGACAGCCTGGGATCTTTTCTGCACACCAAACGCCACAGTCCCGAGCACCAGGAGCCTGAAGATGCCCTGGATTGCAATTCACAGCCTCAGTGAACCCTGCACAGGACAGCCAAGTCGTTTGTGTGCAGAAGAAATAAAAGTTGCTATTTTTAGTAGTTAAAATACTCGTGGGAGTTATTGGCTGCTTACACCCGTGGGCTTCATAGGGCCTCCCATACTTATGGATTTATCAGAAGAAGCAGTTTCAAGTTCCTTCTTTTTCGAGCCCAACTCCAAATGGGAAACTTCTCACGAGTGCTCCTGAGAGAGTCAAGTGGAACTTCAGGAGCTCAGGAAAGCGACTCCCTCCCCTGAGTCCTGTCTCACCTGCCCGAGCACCCGGTGCTTTTATACCACCTCTCTCCCTGCTTTCCACGTTCATTTAAATGTAAGAAACCTGCACGTTCTCGCTCCAGCACCAGCCGCGTCTTCCCTGCGCCCGCACACTGCCGCCCCTGCTCAGGCGCTGCTCCCCTCGGTTGCGCTGCCCCTTGCCACGGGGCCGAGGTGGGACAAACTCCAGGTTTTGTTTCCCAGGAAAGGCTCTGCAGGGAGGTCCCGCCGTGCCGCCCGCAAGCCCCGGCCCCGGCCCCAGCCCCAGCCCCGCAGCTCCTCCCCGGCTCCGCGCCCGCGCCGGGACCGCCTTCACCCCGCGCAGCCCCCGCCGCCCGCTCCCGCCCGGCTCTGCTCCGGGGCCGCCCCCCCTCGGGTCTTTTCCCGGCACACGCTGCGTCGCCGTTCTCCGCTCACTTTCCACCCCGCTGCAGCCACAGCAACAGCCGCCCTCCTCCATTGTCACCACAACCCTCGCCCACCGCTGCCGCAGCCGGGAACCGAACCCGGCGCTCCCAAGCCGCTCCCGGGCAGCGCCCGACGGTACCCACAGAGCAACAGCACCGGGCGGGTAAAGCCAGTGCGCATGCGCAGCGCTGCCCGGCTCCGCCCCGCCCTTCAACACCACATGACGTAACCAGGCACAGCACTGCTCCTGCGCTTCCCTTCCCACAACACCGCGCATGCTCAGCATTGTTTCCATTTCTCCCTTAATGACCACACAACGAAGAGCTTCCCCAGGAAAGCTGTTTTGGACAAATCTCATCAAACTGTGCTGGGGGAGAACAGACACCACAAAAACTGGGATTTGCTGGCACAGGGCCTTGGACATCACACATCCTTCCCTGTTCTTGGATAACAGAGTTATCACAGATCTCCTGAGTAGCTACACCAGTAAAAAAGTGACTTTTCCAGCCCAGATGCAGCTGCATAAGCGTTCGGAGTGGCAAAATGAAAGGAATGTAAAAATCCCACCATGGAGTGAGATGGTGCCGCCTCCTGCACCTGGGCCACCGTGGAACACTCCAGGCTGGGGGAACAGGGGCTGGAAAACTGGGAAAGGCCCTGGGGGTGCTGGGGACAGCAGCTGGACACGAGCTGGGTGTGCCCAGGTGGGCAAAGCCAAGGGCACCTGGGCTGTGCCACCTTGGGGTGACAGCAGGGCCGGGGCAGTGCCCGTCCCTGTGCTGGCACTGCTGGGGCACCTCCAGTGCTGGGGGCAGCTCTGGGACAAGAGGGACATGGAGGGGCTGGAGCCAGTCCAGGGAAGGGAACGGAGCTGGGAAGGGGCTGGAGAGTTCCTGAGGGAGCTGGGAAAGGGGCTCAGGCTGGAGCAAAGGAGGCTCAGGGGGGACCTTGTGGCTCTGCACAAGTCCCTGACAGGAGGGGGCAGCCGGGGGGGTCGGGCTCTGCTCCCAGGGAACAGGGACAGGAGGAGAGGGAACGGCCTCAGGCTGGGCCAGGGGAGGCTCAGGGTGGATATTGGGGAAATTCCTCCATGGAAAGGGCGCTCCGGCCTTGGCACAGCTGCCCAGGGAGGTTTGGAGTGCCCACCCCCGGGAGTGCTCCAACACCTGTGGCTGTGGCATGGGCGGACGTGGTCAGCGGTGGCCGTGGTGGTGCTGGTTGCACTCAGTGATCTCCGAGGTCTTTTCCAACCTTGATTCCGCTCTCAAGTCAGCCCCACGGAGGAGCAGCACAAAAGGCACCCCCAGGCTGCGAGCGGAGGGTTCAGAACACGCTGCGGCAGCAGGAACGAAGCTCTGCAGGATGAAACTGAAAAGGGGAGAAATGCCGGGCTCTGTGAAAGGGAACAACTGAGAGAGCCACAAACAAGCCACCAAACTTCTCACAGGGGACACCACCAGCAGCACAGATGTGAAGGGACTTCTTTTTGCCCCAGAACTGTGAATCCACAGCCCAAGCCACGTGCACACACTGCAGATGTGTATTTTTACTGCCAGCAAGCACCTGGGAATAAAAAACCTCAGCCCCAAAGCTTGATGTCTAAACAGCAACACAGAAGTTCTAAACCAGCTGTCGAGAGAAACAAAACACAGCAAAAACAAAGCAGAAAGGGAGCAAAAAACTTGTCACGCTGGCCGTGTTTCCGAGGGTGACAGGTTCTGCTGTGCTGGGAATGCAGCACAAAACACAAAAATCCTACTGCAACTCCTGGATCCCACAGCAGGAAGGACATGGAGATTCCCAGTGGGAATCAGGGATGCAGGACTCGGCTGTGCTGCCATCACTCCCTCAGGAATAGCCAGGTTTAGCTCATTCTGTCTGCCCAGAGAGGGGGGATCTGCTCCTGGATCCCCTGGAATGTTCCAGGCCAGGCTGGACATTGGGGCTGGGAAGAGCCCAGGACAGTGGGAGGTGTCCCTGCCCGTGGCAGCGCTGGCACTGGATGAGCTTGAAGGTCCTTCCAAGCCCAAATGGTTCTGTGAGTCTTAGAGCCCTGAAATTCTCATGACAGAGGTGGAAGTGCAAGAGCTTAAGGTCCCTTCCCAAAAAAACCCCATTGCACGACTCTGCAGCTTCTGGAGCCCTGGGTCCATGGAAATGCAGTTTCAGAGGAGCTCCGAGGAAATGGGTGTTTTGGGGAGAGCAGAGTGGCTGGAAGAGAGGAACAGGAACAGTCTCCTCGAGCAAGCCCTTGTGTCTCAGGGAGCGGGATCGGCTCGCTCCTAACGCACCTGGTGACTCCCAGAGCGGGGGATGGAAATGCAGCCCAGGTCCGAAAGAAACCCTGCCCGGGAAGGCGGGCTGGGATTGTGAGCTGGCTGCGGGAGCTCGCTGTTAAAGGCGATCTTTTGGGTGTTTGGGTGCGCCTTTGTCTCTGTGCGAAGCACCCGGCCGTAGCGCCCTTTGTGCTGCTGTCTCCTGATTTCCTTAAACTTTTCTTAAACGGTCCCTTTTCTTCAACTTTCCTTCAAATTCTAGAGTGAAGCTCGTTTTGGCAGCTGCGCGTGCGCGGATCCTTCCGCGTGCGCAGATGGCCGGGGCGCGCGGATCAGTGCGCATGCGCGGGCGGGGACGCATCACCGGTGATGCCTCCGCGGGCAGGACCGCATCACAAATAGTCCCTTTTGGCGTATCACTCCGCGTGGGGGCGCATCACCGCTGATCCCTCCGTGGGCAGGACCGCATCACAAATAGTCCCTCCTGGCGGATCACTCCGCCTGCGCATGCGCATAACCGCTGATCCCTCCGCGGGCAGGGCCGCATCACCGCTGATCCCTCTGTTCTGAACGGGATTGTGATGTTGGCTTTTTGCATGTTCCATCAGTGTTTCACAATTTGGTGGCCCATACGGGGATAAAGGCTCAGCTCTGGGATCTCCCGGGGAACCCAGAGCAGGGGGGTGCCCCCGCCCACTTTTGGCGGCCTCGCTTTGTGTTTCTCGGCGGGGTCAGGGGGGTTTGCAGTCAAACACCCGGAGGGCAAGAGAGGAGACAAAGCAACAAGAAAGGAAAGAAAAGGCTCCCTGAGGTACCACGGTAATTAAACACATAAAATCTTGTGCACCAAGACTCCGAGAAAAGTGAGTATTTTTTCTTTCCTCTTTTTGGGGGGATAAGGGGGATGAAAGTGTGTGCATGAGACGCGGGCTGGTTACCCCAGAGCTGCGAAGCGAGTGTGGAGCCTCTGAGGCTGCGGCTCTGCTCTGCCGCCAGGGAAGCAGTCAGTAAAGAGGTGAAGCCAAAGATAAAAGGAGTGAGAGAAGCCCCGGGTTAACTGGGAAGGGATTGGAGTCCTTGAAGGAGGGGAGTCAAGAATTTCCTAGTATTGGATCCAAGAAATTTAGGGTTTAAGACTGCTGGATTGAGGGTTCAAAAATCCTGCTAAATGGAGGGTTAGTTCCGAGACATTTGGGTTTTGAGACTGCTGGATTGAGAGTTTAAAAGATTTCAAGAAATCCAGGCTTAATTCTGCCAAATTGAGGACAAATCCGAGACATTTGGGGCTTGAGGCTGCTGGATTGAAAGTTTAAAAAAAAAAAAAAAAAAAAAAAAATTCAAGAAATCCAGGCTTAATTCTGTCAAATTGAGGATTACTTCAAGAAACCTGGAATTTTGGGCCCAGGGGTGAGCATCGGCTAACAATTTGAAATTAAAAGGGACCTAAGCCTTGTGTGGTTGTGACTGATAACGCTTGAGAAAGAGAAGTTGGAACAATAAAAAGGAGCGATGAGAATGAATGAGAATGTATGTGATAGAAATGCTAAAGCTTGAAATATAACTTTTCTGGAAGGAGGCATATTTTATTAAGAGGAGGGAACTGTTGTAGTCTAGGAGAAGAAACGGGAAAGAGGTGGTGAAGTTTGAAGAGTTGTTTTGTTGGTTTTTATTAAAAAGGTGGGAAACAAAGGCCTGGGAAAGATAGATAAGATTCTGAGAAAATGGGACATAAAACTAGTAAGCAAGAGTCAGGGAATAAAAAAAGGGAATAGAGGCGTGCCAGTGGAAATACCCCAGGAAAGCCCTTGGGGAGTTATGCTGGCTAACTGGAATACAAACCCAAGTACAAAGGAAACGAGCAAAGTCAAAATGATCCAGTTTTGTATGTTTGGTTGGGCCGAGAAGGAAATAAGATCCGACCATGTCTTCTGGCCCAGACATGGCTCTTGAAGTCTGGATCTGTCAGGCTTTACAAGTATTGGTAAATTCAAAAGAACTCGTTAACACAGAAGAAAGCAAGTACGCTTCATGCTGGGTGGGAAACAGAGTCTAAGGGGATAAGAATTTTAAAGTTGTCCGAGACCCAAGGAAAGGAGCAAAGGGAAAGCAAGAAAGAGAAGGGCTGGGAGCCCCTGGAAGCATCGCCCCCTCCACTCCCGCCTGTCTCGCCCCAAGCCCAGGCTCCTGTGGCGCCGCTCGCAGCTGCAGCGCCGCTCCCGGAGCCCGAGGTCGCGCCTGTGCCGGCTCTCAGGCACCGCCCGCGGCTCCACCGCTTGTCCCAGCGGCGGCGGCTCCGCCGGTAGCCCCGCTGTTCCCGCCGCCCCCTCCAGCCCCTGCGGCTCCAGCGGTAGCCCAGCCCGCCGCTTTCGGTGCCCCTGTGCCCGTCCCTAGCCCGGCTCTCCGCTCCACACCAGCCCAGCCCGCCGCTTTTGGGGCCCACCCCGGCCCCGCCCCGGCCCCAGCCCCGCTCCCGATGTCCGCGGCCGTTCCAGCAGCCCCTGCCCCCGCTGCGTTCTCTGCCGCGGCTCCATTGAACCCGGCTTCGGCCCCGCGGGCCGCGCTGGGCTCACCGGCAGCTCGGCCTCCTGGCGCCGTGGCTGCTGCGGACCCGTGCAGAGGCTCCACGCCAGCCTCTGGTACCGGCCCCAAGAGCTGGTGCCCTTGGCGGTGCCGGCAGCAGCCTCCGCCTTTGCTCCCCCGCTCCTGCAGGAATCGGCCTCCGAGAGGATCCCCACCTTCTACCCCCCCTCCCTCCCTCGCCTGCACCGTTCCCCTGGCAACGACCGCTTCTGCTGCTCCTCTGAAAGGAGAAGCAAAACGCCAAAGTTCCATCTCGAGGAACGAGCCCTTGCAGAAGGAAATAATATCTGGAGACGGTTCTTCCAGATGTGTCCAAGGAAAAAGAATGTCAGGGTAGGCTTTAGTTGATGGGGGGACTATGCACACTGGAAGACTTAGCACACAAGAAGGGAAATACATCTACTGATTCAAGGTACGCTTTTGGAGGGGTGCATGCCTTGGGAAAATCTGGGACACCCCACCTCTGCTTCTTTAAGTGTCTCCATGTGGGACATCAATTAAATGTGGACAAATTTTAGAATGCAGCTTCCAAGTCAAGTTACCTGCTAGGAAATGACTCCAGCTCTCTGGCACCTTGGGCTGTTTTAAACACAGCCTGGCCCTTCATGGCTGAGGCTCTGAGTTATTGCACAGGCATTCAGGGCTGACAGTTCCCTGCAGGGAGAGCTCAGCACATGTCCACAGAGGCAATCCCAGCATCTGCAAGAAAGAAAGAAGCAGCAAAAGGTTATTGCTTCTCTTTCAAAAGTTATTTCAAGTACTCAAACCCAAACCAACCTTTGCTCTCGATTTTGGCTCCTTTGCAGACTGCCTCTGCCGTGGGGTTTTCTCCAGGAGAAGCAAAGGAATTGCTCATGGAACAGTGCAGATTAAGTTATCCCAAAGGGAAGTAAAGAAAAATATCTCATTTTTCCATCAAAATGCTCATGCTCTTTCCTACAGATTATTTCAAGTTTTTCCCACAAGCTTTGCCCTACCCATCATCCCATTTTTACCCCAAAAAGTAATTTTCTCTATCCTCAAGAATGTCTCAGTGTCTATCCCCAAAATTTTCACTGTGCCTCTGCAAGTGACTACCTCAGTTTACCTCATGCTGTTCATTCTCTTCCCTGGGGATTGCTCCAGATTTTCCCTCCAAGCTGTCCCTGTCTGTCCACTTCTGCTTTCTTCTTTTTTACAAGAAAGTATTCATTCACTACTCTGGAGACTAGCTCCAGTTTTACCCCCCAAAATTTCCCTAACATTCACTAGTCATTGCCTGATTTTTACCTCAGTATGTTCATTCTCTCCCCCTACAGATAACCTCAGATTTTACCCCCAGTATTTTCCCTACCTGCCCACTAACTATTTACTCTTTTTGACCTATAAATACTCTCTTTCTACCCTGGAGATTTCATCAAGTTTTACCCTGAAATATTTCACTATCTTTCCAGTACTGTCTCACTTTACCTCATGATGTACGCTCTCCCTGCCACACTTCACCCCAGATTTCACCTCCAAAATTATTGCTGCTTGTCCACTACTTATTACCTGATTTTCACTTCAGTAGGTCCATTCTCTGCCCAACAGGTCATTTTAATTTCTACCTCCCAAAACTTTTCCAACCTCTCACCTAGTGATTGCCTCAGTTTACCTCAAAAATGCTGTCTCCCCTAGAGATTACCTCAGACTTGACCCCCACATTTTTTCCCTGTCTGCAAGTTACTACCTCCGTTTAACTTCAGTATGTTCGTTCTCTGCACTACAGACTCAAGTTTACTCTCAAAATCTCCCTGCCTCTCCAACACTGATTACTTCCTTTTTACCTCAAAAGATTGATTCATTTTCTACCATGGAGGTTACATCAAGTTTCACCCCCAGAATTTACTAATACTTCCACAACTGATTCACTCAGTTTTACCTCAAAAAGTGTTCATTCCCTCACCTAGAGATGACCTTGTATTTAACCCCCAAAGGTTTCCCTACCTGTGCACAACTGATTGCTATAGTTTACTTCAAAATCTTCATGCTCTCCACTACAGGTCACCTTGAGTTTAGTTCAAAAGTTTTCCCTACCTGTCCATTACTGATTATCTCAATTTTTACCTAAAATAAGTCATTCTCTTCCTACAGACACCAGATAGCAAATCATACAAAGATCTAAAACTCTGCACAAGAAACAGCAGAAAGTTTTCCATGAATAACACAAGTTCCATTTTTCCCTCCTCTGCCTAGGACTGCTACCAGGAGACAGGAGAGTTGTTATCAACACTCAAACCTCCCAAGCGTTGTTATTTCTCAGAGAGCTGCGCTGGCACTGAGCTACTCCCATGCGCCTGCAGGGCTCTGGGGAGGAGCAAGACAACATCCCACTCCTGCCTGGAGAAATTTCACCCCTGTAAAAAGTCATTTCCCTTCTCTCTCTCTGAGCCACGGCCAAAGCAGCTGTGTAGAAATACATGAACTATTCATGGAAGGGATTATTCAGTTGTGGGAAAAACGCTAAAGAAAGACTATCACCCCAAATTTCAGGGTGAAAACACACTGCTTGTTAACAGGAGCACACAAACTCATTTAAACCAGAGAGGAAACTGCACATCAGGAAAAGAGCTGAAAGATATGCTCTGCCTTGATTGATAATTCCAAAGGAAATGCCCCACGGATCATAGGCAATTACCTATAATTTTACCTCCATAATCACTGGATTTCTGACTTGGGTTGCTGTGGAAGTGTTTCACAGATGCCTTGAGGGGTCAGGGGCTTGGTTGGATTCTTTGTGGTTAGTCCTGACAGGCCCAGGCCAAACCCACCCACCTGCATCGCTGCTCTACCCCAAATTTGCATGAAATACTGAGAACAGTTTATAAATACTCCCCTTCCCTGTCCTTCCTTACACAACCATGGAGCAAATGTACTCTATCCCTTGTTCCCAAGAGCACCTCTCCAGCCCAAATCCCAGTTTTCACAAACACAAACCAAACAGACCTAAGACAATTATTCCATCAGTGCCTGCAATTCTGAGCTCCCTGTTCCCTGCCACTCACACAGCAATCTCACCTCAGCCCAGAGACTCCCTGTCCCCAAAGGGAAACAGAACCTGACGGGGCACAGCTCTGGCACCGCATTTCCCCTTGTTCCTGGAAAGCCCAAGTAAATCCAGTCCCTCAGACCTTGCATCCCTGAACACCAGGAGAGCTGGAGTTTTACCCAGATCCCAGTGCCCTGCACGGCTGCGCTGACACGAGCACAGGCCGATCGCTCCGCCCAGCACCATCCCTCATTTTCCTCCCATTGCTCCCCAAGTGTCCCCAAACCACCCCAGCGTGTCTGTGCCGGGGCCAGGGCCTGCCCCAAGCCCGACCAGAGGCTGTCACCCAGCCCTGCACCAGCTGCTGCCCCTGGGAGAGCTGGGAATGCACTGAGAGCTCGGCTCCCCAGTCCTCAGACACACAAATAATGCCCAACCTGCCCCTCTGGGCACAGCCAAACACCACAACTCCATCATCCCCAAGCAACTCTGGCAGTTGCCTCTTCACCTCTGCCCTTTTCCAAAGGACACAGGTAGGACTGGGGTGTCAGAAATGGCATTCCCTAGGCAGTTCATCCAAGCACAGAGGAGAAGAGGAACCCTGTGTCCCTCTGACTGACCCCACAGCATGGGCAGGACCAGCTGGGTTTTTTGTATTCTAAATTTTAAAATGAACTGAAGAACCTGAAAGGCAAGAAACAACACATGCATAAGGTTAGAGCCAGTCAACACACACACAGACAGACACACCCTCAGACACCCCTTCCTCAGCTTACACGCTGACTGCGGCCCTTACTAGAAACAGTCCCCCCTAAAGAAGATGCTTTAACATCTTCTTCCATCTGCTGCTCCTTGATGTGGAACAGTAGATCCTGGGAAAATTGGTAGCATCAGTGACCATAGGGATCAAAATCTGCCTCAGGGACCTGCAAGACAGCATGAGGCAGTCTGCAAGTAGCTGACAGATAGGAGTTATCCCCACACCAGGCCCATAAGCTTTCTACCCAAAAGCCCATAGACAAGAGATGAGAGTTTAAAACTGTTCAAACTAGCCATGACTGAATGTGCCAGGGCAGGGCAGCTCCAAGCATAAGCAGCACATGGACACACAGTGCATCAAATATAAGCAGAGATGACACGAAGACTTGAGATAACGCTTCAGAAGATAAATTCTTGAGACCAGGATGCTTTGAGGCAACGGAAGCTACAAAACTACTGCAGTGAGGAAGGTCTAGTACACTTCATATAGAAGTCCAAGGGAATGGCACATGAAAAAAAGATACTACCAAAACTGAGAAGGAAGATGGATAGGAACACCTTGTGTACTTCTTCTGGTCTCAAAAAGCAAAACCATAAAGATGCCAGAATAAGCCCGATCCAGGAAAGTATGCAAGTGCTCCTGCTGCCAATATGGCCCATAACGATGCCTGTAAAGCATTGAGACATCACAAAGCCCTATGACACTGAAGACAACGGACACAGACCACATAACATAGACATCAACTGAAACTGCCCAGCAATTTTACTTGATGGACCAAGATTCCTAGCGCAAGATGAGTCAGAGGCCAATGACGCCGAAGGAAAGAAGGCTCTATGGCAGTAGTACGGGACAGTGAAATGTAAACTCCTTATGAGAAGTTAGTGCCAAAGCTGGTAAGAGGATGCTCAAGAAGTGCAGTAGGCCTAGAGAAGGAGGCAACGACTGCCAGCTGATACAAAGGGATCCCTAGAGAATGATTCTGCCGCCAAAGGCTGAAGTGACATCACAAAACATGACCGACCAACAAATGGCCAAGATGCAAGGTGCCTGCGTGCTATGTTCAAAAGTGCTCCAAAGCGTGGCTACACTGAAGAGTAGGCAAACTTTAGACCGTGGCAATCATGCCAGACCTGAAGGCAGGCTCCTCAGGTGAAAAGATGGACAATGACATCGAGACTCAAAATCCAATGATGCGAAGCTCACAAGAACATGGAGATGGGTTGGAACTGCCCGGCCCGGCAAAGGCTTGAGTGATGCTGAAGAGAAACCCTCTCTCCCTTAACTCCAAGGGGCCCGGCCTACTACAGCCCTCTCCTCTAAGCTAACTTCAAATTGCCTCCTGTGATTCCAAAGGTTTTTGCCTTCTCCCAACCAACAGTCCCCACACTTAGCTCTCCAAAGACCAGCAGACAAAATCCATCCTCAACAGAAAAGAATGCTTCAGCACCGTGGATGTCAATACATGGCCCACAGCCCACTTGGGCAGCTACAAAAGATAGAGAATAATGACAAAATTCAGACTGTGATGACACATCCCAGAAGTGACCCCTTGCACAATGCCCCTCTCCCTCATAACTGCCGAGGCTCATCGCTCACCGGCCATTTCCAAACTTAGGCTCTGCACCTACTTGTAGTACCTAAGACAACAAAACAGAAACTGCGACTGTTGCCCTCCAGAAGAATAAATGCACGGGCTCCCTCTGCACCACTGGCCCAGGCTCACCTCAAATCTCCATCCGACTCCAGAGGTGGCCCGGACGATACCTGCAAAGCGAAAAGGGACACGCTTCGCATGCTGCCACGTACCTCTCACCTATCAGTCGCCCCACCTAAATGCCAACTCACCTGCTCGCCTCTGTCCCTTGGCATGCCCAGGGCAGCAGCAGCACCTGCAGAGAAGCAAAGCAAAAAAACATGCTGAGAGACTGAAACCACAGCCTCCCTGCTCCAACTAAGTACACCACACCTATAGCTTAAGCTTGCACCCACCTGGCCTCCAGCATCCCAGGGCCGGGACCACCTAAAATGCATAAACAAAAACAGACGCTTAGAGCTGCACCAGAAACTGATACCCAAGCAGTAACAACTCATTCTGGCCACCAGTCACCGCTCACCTCGCTCCATCGACCTTGACCACTGATCTTCAGCATTACTTCCTACAAATAAAGATGAAGAACAAAGCTGTAACACAGGCACCATTTACACTTGCCCTGCAAAGACAAACGGTGACTGACCTTCCTGTGGGAACCACCTCACCTGGTATGGGGCACTCTGCCACAGATTCAATCCATCTGCATCTGAAAGAAAGTTATGACAAAAGTCAAAGTGCTGCATCAGAACTTAGCAGCTCCAGACATCTTGTGTCAATCTAGAAATACCATCTTGAGTCCAACTAATCCCTACATTACAAATGTCAAGTCCCTAGGACTTATCCTATTACACCTACACCCAGACTATGTAGCAGGGCAAAGCAGCCCCGGGCCAAACACACAGACACCTGTGACACAGGAGATGACAAACAAGGGGATGCAACAAGGAGAGGAAAGTCTCAGCAAGAAGAATTACCAATGACATGACCTAGATGAGGCCGATGAGGCTCAAAGAGCTCTGGCAGAAAAAGACCCTAACAGAAGGACTTATGCCAAGAACCACAAAGATGGACGCCCGAGAATCGTACGGTTGGAATCCTCTACCTATCCTCGCATTCTCCCAAGTCCTAATCTGTTATAAGGGATTGTTGCAGTGCACAGCTGTCAATACAGCTCAGAACAAGACTGTAAAAGGTGTCTGACTCAATTGTGCTAAAGAGAGATGCGATTCCGATGCATGTCCGAGCCTGCAAGTCAAAGGTTCAAGGGTACCAGCGTCGGGCCAAGGAACGCAAAGGAGCTGCTAAGGATGATGCCCAGCATTTCCGATAAGCCCCTCAAAGGGGTAAGGCAAAAGACATGTGACACAAGATGCCCACAATAGAGACACAGAACACACAATAGACAAGTGACACAACACACACCGGGACTGCTCTGCCCTGCACACCTCAGCATTGTGATCAAAAGCGAGACTTGCCCTTTACGTGGCCTAAGGGCCCCTCTCGTGGACATCCCCATCTCCAAAGCTAATTCAAAAATCCCTCCCACCAAGTCCTGACCCAGCACCCCACTCTCATCCCCCTCCCTGAGGTGTAGCCCTCGACTTAGCTCTCAGATATCCAGGGATGCAAATCCTCATCAGGTGCAAAAGAAGGCCGCCTCATCATCTGGGAAGTTCCTGCCCTCAGAGGGCTCTTCTCTCTTAGTCTACTGCAATAAAGAAAACCAAACATCAGTGCCTGAACTCAGCAGCACATCAGCCAAAACCCAACAATTCCACTACTCACCGGCTCCTGAGAACGCCCCGGTCCTCGGCTCACACGCTGGGGCCGCACTCCGACGCCGCCGTCGCAGGGTATCCCTGGGTTAAGGGGAGACAAGGTGATGTGGCATTGCTGAAACTTGAGGGGACCCTCGCTCCTCCCTCCCTCCCCGACTCGCCACAACTCCTCAGCCATTGCCAAAAGCTGCCCAGATGGCACCTTCAAACAGAAAAGGTACAGGCTTCATTGCAGAGCCCTGTAATACTTCTGGAAGGCTCACAGGGGCAGCTCAAGGGTGATAAACTGGCTCCATCAGCTGGTCCATGAGGGGGTTCAGCCCCTGCAGGCATAATACAAGTGGGCCACCTAAAACACACAAATGGATGCTTAGACAATGCATGCTTTGAGCTGCCCCAGAATTTGGCACCCAAGCAATACCTGGTCACTGGTACTGGTCACTGCTTACCTCACTCACTTGACCTTGATTGCTGATATCCAGGTTTACTTCCTAAAAATAAAGAGAAAGAACAGCCCTGCAACATAACCAAAATGAAACACCACCCCTGAAAAGCTGAATGATGACCAACCTTCCCAGGGGAGAAGGGGCAAAACAAAATGGAAAGGCACATGCCCATGTAGCGTCCAAAAGTGTTGCATTGCCAAGGTAGGTTCCACCTGAAAGTGCTCGACTGTGACCTCTTTCTGCAAGGGTGTCTGTCATGTTGGAGTAGCGATTTGAATGCTGCAGACCACCTGTAAAACACAAAAAAAAAAAAAATCAAAGGCTTATAGTTTCATCACTAATACAACAACTCCAGTAGCAGCCAGTTCTGTGCTTGAATCAATACTCATCCAGCTCATGGTCCCCCCGGTGCCAATACCCTGCTGTGCCAAGTGCCTCGCATCTTCAAAATGAAAATCCAAACAGTGAGGTAAACAGAGCCCAAAGTCAGGCCGTAGCTTGGACTTCAGGCACTGACCCACCTCGTTGCTGTGCTCCTCTGTTCACATCAGGTTTACATGCTCTCCCTCTGCAAAAGAATTATTTGTCAAAGTTACCCAGCTTAGCCTTTCCCAAGTTCTCATTCCTCAAAGCAAACTGCCTAGGATCCCACAGCAGTGGGCCTTAGGACAAACTACTATGAAACTGCAAGACACCACTGCACCACTCCCACGTCTCCACTGAACACCACACAGACTGGCCACAGTCACTCCATCCGAGGCGTGGCTCAGGTGGCTGAGCAAAGCAAAAGGCTCCCTGTAAAGTCTCCTTTCTTCTCCACCTATCCCCCCACCAGGACTACTCTACAGGGCAGAGCAATTCCAGGCTAGACACAAACTCAAACAACACATTATACTACAAGCAGCGTGATATGAAGATGATAAAAAAACCTCTCGGCAAGAAGAACGATGGCAAGGACAGAGATGACGCCAAAAGAAACAACCAATAGTATGGCATTGGTGGATGAAGGGGGCTCTAAGGAGCAGAAGAAAAGACTGGAACAGTGACCTGTTCTAAGAACTGTCAGTCACAATGATCAAGATGGCTGTGAGAGACAAGGCCACATTTAGAATGCTCCCATATCCTGACAATCTTACAAGCCCCAGGACATTACAGCTCACGGCTGGAAAGGATGGATGGCAGTACAGCCGGGAACAAGGCCTCCAAAGAGATCCGACTCAATGCTTTCAAGATGTGATTCCAAGATGTGGCCAAGCCCACTGGTAAAAGAACAAGTGATATTGGCATCCTACCAAGAAGTACGAAAGTTCAAGAAGCTAGAGATGATGGCCAATGCTTATGACAAGCCCCTTAAGGATAAAAGGCAGAGAGATCTGATCCAAGGGAAGCCAAAGACACAGAACACACACCGGACAAGACAACACACACTGGAACTGCTCTGCGCTGCACACCCTACAGTTGCAGTCAAAAGTAGGGCTACTCCCTTTAGCTTACCTAAGAAGGCCCTTGGAGAGCATCCCTTTCCCCTACACTACTTTTTAAATCTCTCCCAGCAATTTCCAACCCACTATCCTGCTATCATCCCTTCTCCGGGCCCCAGCCCCCAACTTAGCTTTCAGATGACCAGTGATGTGAATCCACACTGGATGCAAAGGAGTCCACCTCAGCCATCTCCAAAGGCACTGGGATCACCAGGCTGGCCTCTTAGTCAGCTGTGACAAAGAAAACCAAAATCAATGCACCAGTGTAGTGGCATACAAGCCAAATCCCAACAAGTCAGCTGCTAACTGGGACCCTGCTCCCGCTCCCACTCATACTTGCAGTCTTTAACTTACCTATCAGAAGCCTCCATCTCCAATGTCATCTCTGACCCAGGGTAGCTCCCTCTTGCAGCACAATGAATCTGCTGAACAAATTTGAAGTGTCATACTTGACACAATCTGGAATTTCAGCAAGTTACAATGCTTCTAAGAAAAACAAGGGGAAAAAAAAATTACAAAAAGTACCAAGCACCTTATCAACCCTGAACACTCAATCCAAAAATCATGAACTACGGACTCAATGCTATCTTCTTCACAGTGTCTTCAAAGCCTCTATTGCTTTAGATGCCAAAAATACCTGCTGAAAGAAAGCTGAAAAAACCTGAAAGACCCCCCCCCTTCATGGAAATAAGAAGACACCCTCACCCCCACTAACCCCACAACAGGAATGGGCCTCTTTTACCCTGGGCTGGGGTTAATATACCCCTGGCCGGGCCCGCCTCTCTTTCCCACCATGCCCGGGGAAAAGGGAGGAGGCAATTTTACCATAAGGGATAAAAGCACTGGGAGGAGCTGCAGCTGTTTGGCTGCTCTGCCTTAAATTCCAGGTGAGTGAAGGGCTCTGTAGATGCCTTCTGTTTTACTACAGCTGCATCCACTGAAAGGGTAAAAACACTCCTTGTTTTGGCAGCGTAGACAGATGAGTTGCATTCTTCCTTGTTAAGTTCTGTAATTGTTCATTAGTGACTATTGAGTCACAGGAATATGGAGGGTGGAGAAGAATAGTAGTAATATACATGGTGTAACTCCTGTTGGGGTCTCTAATTAGGGCTGTATTCATTATAAATAAAACTGAAAAAATAATGGGCTCTCTGGCAGCAGGGGGGTTTTGTGAGTGCTGGGCTCGCTCCCTTGTGAGAGATTGGGTACCACTACCCAGCTAGAAGTGCCCTGAGGTACAGATTTAAATTCTTAAAATGCTGAAAAAGGGGGAGCTTCTTTCAATTGAACCCCTTCAAATGAGAGACTAGGGAGTGTTTGTCTCTACTTAAATAGATGCCATAGCAATAAATGGGTTCTCTCCTCTGAATCCCCGAAAATACTGGAAAAAGAGGGGTTTTCCTTACTTCAGGTCTCTCCGGTGATGGAAAAAGGGGGATTTCTCCCTCAATTCAAACCCTTATAAAGGAGGGACAACCGGGTTTTTCCCTCAATTTAAACCTTGGGATGATGAAAATGGGGGAGTTATGCTTAATTCAAACCAATAAAACAGCATTGTCAAGGTTTTCCCCTTCTATTTAAACTGGAGAATAATGGAAAATGGGGATTCCCTGTCAAGTGATACCCCTAAGAGAATGGAAAAGGCAGGGTTTCCTTCAACTGATACCCTTAAAATTGCAGAGGAAGGGGATTCCCCCTCAATTTAAACACAGACAATTATGGAAAAGGACGTTTTTTCCCTCTGTTTAAATCCCTTTTCTCCTCATAACCCCCCTTTTTTTCTGGGGGCACTGGGGAAGAGCTGCCAAGATGAAAGGGGAAAGTGGAATGTTTCCCTGGGACCCCACATGCTGCCCTGCCTGCTCAGGTGCTGCCCCTTGGCACGAGGGGTTTTCCCTGGGCATTTTCTGGGAGCAGTGCTCTGTGCCCAGGTGCCTCCGGTTGCTCCCCAGCTCCTGCCGGATGCTCTGACCATTGTCCCTGGAGGGACACTCGGGATGCCCCCATTGCCCCTCTGGACCAGCAGCTCCCTGCACAGCTGTGCCCGGGGAACCCTCGGAGAACGGCCTCTGGCAGGAGCCGCCCCCTCCTCATCCTGGCCGCTCACACCTGGGGCTGCTGCGCCTTGGAGCAGGGGCTGAGGAGGAGAAAGGTCCTGCTGGTCCTTCCCTGCCCTGCACAGCCCTTGGTGTGCCCCTGAAACACCGGGGTGCCGGGCTTTCCTTGCTGTGGGGGACTGGGTGGTTCTTTGATCCCAGACTCTGCTCTTCCCCGGGCACGGCACATGGACAGGGGGCAGAGATGGGCCCTCAGAGGAGCGGGGGCTGCTCCTCGCTCTCGGGGCGCCGCGGGCGCTGTGCAGCCTTCCCCTTTTACTTCCCAGTTCCTCATTTTGTGCCTCCTTTTCCCTTGGGGATGCGCCCGGGCCGCATTCCAGCGGCCGCCACGGCAACAGCACCTGCGGGCGGCGGGGTGGGCGGGGTTTTATCCACTGAAAACACACATTGTCATTAAAATCTGTTTCCTATCTAATACACAAAAATCACTTTCCTAGAAGGAATTTCCATGCATTCACCTCCTCCTGGAAGTCTTTTGATGGTCCTGCAGATTCATTAAGAGGGGTCCCTGCTGGTCATATTCACTGAATGCTTCAGTATTAAAGGTGACCTTGCCTTGAGCTATTTTTCTGGGCGTGCACTGTTGCTTCTTGTGACAGAACTGCCCCAGAACCACTGCAGGCCTCCTGATCTGTTCCAGCACCGGCTCCAGCCTCAATTTCTTGCCCTGTGTGCACACATTTAAATCCTTTAATCTTTTTCACTACTTGGTCTTTCAGCAACATCGGGGAGCTGAAAATGTTTATTCTCTATGTTATTTCTCAATCCCCTGCTGAACAGCCCAACCCTCCCTCCTCCCTCTCCCACCCCACCATTCCCACCACCCTGCTCCCCTGCACATCTCACTTCTCTCCACCAAACCCTTCCCGCTGCAGGGAGCTGCTGAGGAGCCGCTTGGTCCATCCCTGGATTCTCCAAGCACTGACTGCCCATCCACTCTGACCACAGCCGGGGCCACATCCCACCGCCTGCCCAGCGTCCATCCATGGTGGTGAGCTCCGTGTCCCCACCTTCTGCCTCACCCACCAAAGGAGATGATCCATGTGAAATAGATGTCACCGACATGGCCATACACAGTGTGACACTGCTCATCTGTCTCTGTGCGCTGGCCGGGAACGGGGCTCTTCTGCCTCCTCAGATGGAAAGGGCGTACTGCCGGCATCTTTAGCCTGGCTGTCACTGACTTCATCTTCCTCCTCATTGCGGTCCCCTCTGCCCTGCTCTTCCTGCTGGAAGATGTGTCCTGCTCTCCTGTCATGCCCCTGATGTACGTGAGATTCCTTTACCTGGTGTCAGCGTTCTCCTGCTACTTACTGGGTGCTCTTCTGGATGACAGCCATCAGTGCCAAAAAGGACATGGAAAAGCTCTGCAAGCTCTGCTGCCGCTGTGACCTTCCCAATCCCATGATGTGGGTGCTGTGGGGTGCTCAATGCTTGACCTTCTTCGTTCCCATCATTCTCATTCCCACAGTGGCTTCCCTGTGCCCGTCACACGAGCAGGAGCACTGCCGGGTGGCTCTCATCTCCATGTTCTCCGTTACCCTGCTCCTCTTTGCTGCACCCGTGGTCATTACCCGCATAATAATCAACATGTTCCGCTGGGTCCCGGTGTTTCCCGGTCTGTCCCGCGGGGAGGCGGGGCCTGACCCGCGCCACGCCCCCTACGCGCGCGCTCCGCCGGGGTCACGTGGTTCCCCGCGCGTCACGTAATCGGGGCGGGGGCCGCCGGGAAGCGCCAGGCGGGACCGGGCCGGGATCGGGGTCGGGATCGGGACCGGGACCGGGACCGGGACCGGGCCCAGGCCCAGGCCCAGGCCCAGGCCCAGGCCCAGGCCCAGCGCAGCCCCGGCCAAGCCGCAGCCCTGCCCGAGCCCTGCGAGCCGCCAGCCCGGCGCCGGCCCGCCATGGACCGCCGGGACGCCTCCGGATCGGCCGCCCGCTTGGCAGCTGCCCTCCCCTCCCTTCCCCGGGCCGCGCCCCCCGGCGCTTCGTGACTCGCCGGCGGCTCCTCGGCTCCTCCATCGTTCGCCGGTGGCGGCAGCCAAGAGATAGTCCGGGCCTAGCGGAGCGGCCAGCGCAGGTGAGCACGGCCGGGCCTGGCCTCCCGCCGGCGCCGGGGCCACGCCGTCCCCGCCCCGGGCACTCCCGGGACATCCCGGCCGCCCCCTGGGCGGCAGCGGCGGGCCCGAGGGCGGCATCGGCCGCTGCGGGCGCAGCTCCCGCCGGGACCCGCAGCTTTCCCCGCGCTCGCGCCCCGCGGTGGGGGACACCCCGGGAGGGCGGGGGTCCCTCCCCGGGCAGCGCAACCCGGGGCATTCCCTGGAACGGGGACTCGGGGCCGGCGGGGCCGCTGTGCTGCCCTCCCCGCTGATGGGTTGAATCCTGTTCCGGTCATTGGCTTTGTCAGGGCTTTGTTCCTTCCCCTTTGCTCTCCCGGTTTGGCGCCGGAGCCGCTCCGGGATGGAGCGGGCCGGCACCGGCACGGGCTGCGGGGCTCTGGGGGCGGCCAGCGGCTCTGGGCGGCTTCGCGGGGCTGCCGTGCTCGGGGAATTGACTTCGGGCGGCTGCTGCCGAAGGTGAAGGAGGGAAGAGTCGCGGGTCCGGACACAATCCCGTCCCGGAGTGAGCGGGCGGCTGTTCCTAAAGCCTCATCCTTGGGGGGGTTGTGTTGGACTTTGTAAAAGTCGTTTAACGTTCCTGGGCTCTGGGCTGACTTTTTTCCTTTTTTGCCATTTTTCAATGAGCAAAACGAAGCGAGAAAGTGTTGAGAGGTGTAAGCCAGGTATCCGGTGCATTCAGTGCTGTGCCTGTGATTCTCTTCGGGAGATGAGCAAGTGGTTCAGTGGATTTTGGGGGAGAACTGAGTGCTTGTGCCAAAGCTCGCTCACAGCCTGGGCAGATGCTGTACAGTGGAAAGGGAAAAGGGGCAGGTGTGGGACCCACTCCCCCCCCCCCAGCTCATCTCTCGCCTTATTACGGCCTTGTTTGGTCATTTTCTCAGGAGTGCCGGTGCTTTGAAGCATTCCTGTGTTCCCAGTGCTGGCAGCCAGGTGCCCACCTGCCCCTGTGGGACTGCCCAGGCCCTTCCTCAGTGCCACTCTTTGGAATGAACTGCTTCTGCTGGGGCCTGTGTGTTCATTTGTCACCTGGGCTCCCTCCCAGCTACTGAACTCCTCTCAGGTGTATTCCTAGTTCCTGACATTCCTTTAAAACTACCGAATTCTTCTCTCAGGTCCCTGGCAAATGGGGCTTTGCAGCCTGGGGGAGTTACTGCAAAACGGGGTCTAGTGAAGTGCTCTGCAGGAGTGGTTGTGCACCTGAATGGTCATTTAATTGTCTCCTCTAATGAGGGAAACGTGATTAAACTCCCGGCGCTGTGCTGCTGTTGTGTGTCAGCCTCGAGGTGTGAGACAGTCCCGGTGTCACACTGGAGTTGCTTAGTGGCTGTGCTGAGACTGGGACAGGTCTTGTTGGTCAGGAGCAAAAGGGAAAATTTATCTTTTGGCTTGCTTAATATCTTGGCTTTATTAATGTATCAATGTCAATTGTTGTCATTTGCTGCCTTCTGCACAGTGTGTTTGCAGCTCTGTGTGAGAGCAGACTCTCCCCTGTTTGGGATTGAGACAATCCTGGAATATCCTGAGCTGGAAGGGACCCACAGGGATCACCCAGTCCCACCCCCGTCCCTGCCCAGACCCCCCAACAACCCCAGCCTGGGCATCCCTGGCATCGCTGTCCAAACGCTCCTGGAGCTCTGGCAGCCTCGGGGCCGTGCCCATTCCCTGGGGAGCCTGGGCAGTGCCCAGCAGCCTCTGGGGGAAGAGCCTTTCCCTGATCTCAGCGTGAGCCTGCCCTGGCCCAGCTCCAGCTGCTCCCTGGGTCCTGTCTGTGTCCCAGGGAGCGGAGATCAGAGCTGTAGCCCCCGATGTGTTCTGACCTCACACTTCTCTACCAGAACAAACCCAGTACCCTCAGCAGCTCTTTCATGGTCCTTCCACACCCTTCCCCATCCCCATGTCCCTTCTTTGGATGCTGTCAGCTTTGTATCTTTTTTATATTGTGGCGCCCAAAAGTGCCCCCAGGACTCCAGTACAGTTTAACAGCAATGAAAGAAAACAGTAGATTTCAACTTTGATCTCAAAAGCTGTCTCAGGCCCCTGATACTGCCTCGAAATGTCTTTGCAGTTCTTGCTTTATGACTTGTGTCAAACATGGAGAGAGTGAGACTGAGCCCCTGGGGTCAGGTTCTGTGTGAGAAGCCACACAGCAAGCCAGAAATCTTTGCTCCAGATCACCAGAAATTTACAGTATTGAGGACGGAAATACTGAGAGTTGAGTCTTGGGAGCTGAGCCAGGAAAGCAGCACCTCTGCCATGGGCAGATTTGGCACGTGGAGAGAGCTCGAGCAGCTTGCAAGAGGTCCCAGCAATGTGTGTGTGGAGCTGGGAGGAGCATGAGTTGCAGTGTCGTGTTTGGAGTCCCCCTGGGTGAGGATGTAGGAATAGACTGGAGTTTTTGGTGACTGAGGTTTCTTTTCTGTTTTTGGCCACATCATTTCAGTTTGTTACTCGCCTGTGGTTTGTTCTACAGGCCTGTTTCCTTTCTCTCCTACTATGGTGTCACAGTTATCTTCAGCAGAGGCTCAGCAATAACTAAACTTGAGCTTAGATACTTAAACTTCAGTTCAGAGTAGATACACGGCAGAAATCCTTCCGTGTGAGGGTGGGCAGGCCCTGGCACAGGGTGCCCAGAGCAGCTGTGGCTGCCCCTGGATCCCTGGCAGTGTCCAAGGCCAGGCTGGACACTGGGGCTTGGAGCAGCCTGGGACAGTGGAAGGTGTCCCTGCCCTTGGCAGGGGTGGCACTGGATGGGCTTTAAGGTCCCTTCCCACCAAGACCTCGTCTTCCTTTGCCTTCAGTGTCTGCCTCAGAGTTTGTACCAAAACCAAAGTGAGGTTGGTGTCACCTTCTCTAAACTGGGAGAACAGATCACTCCAAGCTGTGGGGAGATGGAGAGGCTGTAGGATGGAGAGGGTGCAGCCCTGCAGACGCCGAGCTGTGGGGTTGCTGCTTTTCCTCGTTGTTGCTGCGGACACAGCTCAAGGTGGGTCTGAGAGAGACAAACTCTGCTTTTGGGGGTTTGTGTTGATGAGGAGGGGAGGGGAGGTCACTGCTCTGCTTCTTGTAACTGCTGTGGCAGAGCCAGGAGCCCAAGGCAGGACAAGGGCAAAGCAAACCTCTCCGAGCTCTTGGGTTCTCTTCATTCCCAGATATTCTGATTCCTGCCCAAGTCCAAGTTCATTGTGCTGTGCAGGATGCGAGTTTAATCAGGTTTTAGTGCTGGTTTAGCTGAGTGTTTCTAGGGCTTGAGGATGAAGCCAAATGCTCTGCATTGAGAAAGTGATGGATGTTCAGCACAAGATTCTCTTCAGGAACTGGCACGAAAAGTGCTTGCTGAAGCCGAGGGAGGAGCAATTCACAGCTTGGCTGGAAGAGGGAGAAGTGCTCACTGCTGGTCTGTCACTTCATCCTCATGAGTGAGTGTGGGAGCTCCCGAGATCAGCCAGGCTGCAATTTCAGATAGTTTAGATGGGCTGGCCTTGAAAAATTCATATTTTGGTGCCTGGAACAAAAGCTGAAGGTGGCAGGAAGTGGCAGCAGTAGCAGGGAACTGAAGTGACACCACCCTGAGCTCAGAACTAATTTTGGTTGTGACCTTGAGCAGTCCCTGGGCCACACCAGAGCTTTTTGTGTCACCTGCTTTGGGAGGTTCTTCCTTGCCCGTGGAGAAGTTGGGTCTGGCACAGGTCTGCTGTGGAGCACCTGTGCCACCACCTTTAAAGAGCCACACTGGAGGTGTCAGTGAGCCCCTCAGTGCCTGCCCAGCCTAGAGCAGGGCTGGGAGGGCAGGGGGCTCAGGGAGTGCTCATTCCTGGTGGTGTTGGAGCTCTGAGCCCAGCCCTGAGCTGGGTTTGTGGCTCTGAGGGCACGGGGAGTGTCCGGAGCAGGCCTGGCCTGGGCAGAGTAGGAACTCCTGGAGTAACTCCTGAGTAAGCCACACCTTCCACGCGAGAGGGAGGCACTCCCAGAGTCAGGTGCTGTCTCCTCAGAGGTGCTTTGGGGTTTAATTCTGTTCTCACTGTGACTCCTCTCACCTGGGAGCCCTGTGGTTACCTCCAGAGGGTCTGAGGCCTTAGGGATGTAAATATGGACAGGAGGGGTTGGAATCTGCCTATCAGGGAATCTTCCCCTTGCCCAGAGGAGAGTGTGCAGAACTCTTCTGTGTGATGATAATGTTTTCATACTTTAGGTGTGAAAATAAAAAATGGGAGAAATCTCGTTTTTCTGGCAGCACGCAAAGAACTTTCTTCTGTGTCACCACTAAAACTCTGTGAGGGGATGAATACCTGGGAATCTGAAAGAGACATAGCTGGAAAGCATCAATATGAATGGATTTTTCTGCTTCTTTTTGCACTTGAAAGAAAGGTGAAAGTTACAGGCTGAGTCAAGCTTTTACCCTTTATTTCAATCAATTCAGTTATTGCTAAATATGGCTACACACAGGTAGCCCAGGTGACAGAGCTGCCTCCAGCTGCTCCTTGGCCCCAGTGTCCCACGCGGGATGCTTGAGTTATCCACTGAGAGCCCCCTTGAGACTGGAGCACAGGTAAATCTGCCTGTCTGAAGGGCAGGATTGTGTCCTAAGTCCCTCCTCATTTCTTCCTTTCCTCAGGCCCCAGCTGTGGCTGGGCCCACCATTGTGGCTTGGGTGGCAGTGGCACATTGGAAAGGCCTGGGGGTGCCAGCTGGGGTGAGAGCTCGGGGTGCCAGCCCAGGCTCCACCAGCACTTGGCCCACACTGGGGCACAAATTGAGAGATGAACTCTTGGAAGCTTGTCCTGAGGAGGATGAATGGTACCTGCTGGTGAAATTCGGTGCTTTCATGGAGCTGTGATAAACCCCAAAGTCTTAGACTGCCAACCTACAGCCTCTGCACCGTCACATTCCCCAGTTGCATTTTGTATTGGAATTTTACCTGCTCCCACCTGCGTCCTCCTGCTGGCAGTGCCAGCAGCCCACGTGCTGCCTCTCCTGAGAGCAAGTTCCTGCCTGTTTCCTCTCCCAGCCCCAGCTCTTGCTTCCCTCTGGCAGAGGCAGCTTTAGGTGCAATATCCTGATGTTTCTGTGAGTGGGTTTTGGAATAAACCTACACACGGGATGTCCATGGGTTGCTGCTATGGATTCTGTGAAAGGTGATCAGGAAAAGCAAGTTCAGAGTTACTCAGGGGATCCTCTGATTCCTGCCCATCTCACGGAGCTGCTCAGGGTGAAACTACTACTCCCATGCTTTTTATTTTGCTCCTCTTAGTGCTGGTTTTTCCCCAGGTAAGTCAGTGCTGGAGCAGCCCTTGTGGGTTTATCTGTGATGAGCAGTGGTTGTGTCTGCACACGGAGATAGCAGATTCCAGCTGTAGTGTGCAAACGTTGGTGCTTTGTGCCTTAGTGCACAGCCACATTTGTCAGCTGACAGGGCTGATGCGATGAGAAAACCTCGCACTCTCCAATAACCTGAGCACAGGCACTTCCTGCGTTGTTACATTTAACCAAAGCTCTGATAAAAAATACTACATTAATTTTTCTAATGGAGACCAGATTCCGCATTATCATCATTTACGTTTTTGGATAGTCTTTGATTGACTCTGGTGGGAAGGGAGGTGAATCAGTATCTTGTACTTTAGGGAAAGATCTAGGGGAGAATTGAATTGTACTTCCTTGGAATTCACATCACACGCCCTTAGTCGGAGATGTTGATCTTGAGAACAACAAGCAGAGAACAGCCCAGGAAGGGCTGAACATGACAAAACAGTGCAGAGCATAAAGAAATCCTCTTTGCTGTGTTCATCATTCTGTCTTCATCTTGGATTGTTTCCACCCTTCTCCTTCACCTGGAAGTCACAAGCATCCTGCAGTGGCAGGTACTCTGGGTTCTTCTGCCAGGAGTAGTCTAAGAACAGCTTTTGCTGGGAGCAGCTCTGACCTTGCTGAAATCACTGCTGAAGCCTCCCCTGACTCTTGCAGTGCCAGAATTTCAGGGTGCCAGTGGTGAGGCAGGGACTGAGCCTGGTTCATTGTCCCCAGAGCTCGGGTAGTACAGGACAGTCAGGCCAGTAAAGCCCCTGCTCAGGGCTGGGAACGAGATCCTGGCCGGCTTTCCCTCTCTGCCCCTCTCTGCAGTCCTGCTGGGCTATGTCATGCTACTATGTTACAGCATTGTTCCATGTCTTTTTTTTTTTTTTGGAAGTAATGCCGGATATTGGCAGTCAGGGGCGATGGAGCGAGGTGAGCAGTGACCAGTGGACAGAATGAGTTGTTACAGCCTCGGTCTCAATGTTTGGAGCAGCTCTAAGCATCCGTTGTTGTTTGTGTGTTTTAGGTGGTCCACTTGCAGGATGTCCTGGCCCTGGATGCTGGAGGGTGCAAGCCTAAGGTATAGGTGTGGTGTACTTCAGTCAGAGCAGGGAGGCTGTGGTTTCACAGTCTCTCAGCATGTTTTGTGTGTTTTTGCTTTGCTTCTCTGCAGGTGCTGCTGCTGCCCTGGGCGTGCCAAGGGCCAGAGGCGAGCAGGTGAGTTGGCATTTAGGTGGGGTGGCTGATAGGCCAGCGGTCTATGGCAGCGTGCTGAGCGTGTCCCTTTTCATTGTGCAGGTTTGTCCTGGCCACCTCCAGAGTCAGATCAGGATTTGAGGTGAGCCGGGGCAGTGGTGTGGAGTAGCCCGGGGATGCTCTTCTGGAGGGCAACAGTGACGTTTTCTGTTTTGTTGTCTTAGGTACCGTGAGCAGGTGTGGAGCTGAAATTTGGAGAGAGCAGGTAAGCGATGAGCCTCGGCAGTTTCGAGGGAGGGGGCCTTGCGGAAGGGGTCTCTTTTGGCGTGTGTTGTCAGAGGCTGAATTTTCTCCTTGTTCTCCGTCTTTCGCAGCTGCCAAAGCGGACCGTGGGGAACGTGTTGACATCTGAGGTGCTGATGCATTTTTTCTGCCAAGGATGGATTTTGTCCGTTTGTCTTCAGAAAGCTAAGTGTTGGAAGCGGTGGTTGGGAGAAGGGAAAGGCCTTTGGAGTTCCAGGAGGCAATTGGAAGTTAGCTTAGAGGAGAGGGCTGTTGTGGGAGGGCCCCTTGGAAGTAAAGGGAGAGGGTTTCTCCTCAGCATCACCCGAGCCTTTGCTGGGCAGGGCAGTTCCCACCCATCTCTGTCATCGGCCTTTGAGTCTCGACATCATCGTGGATCTTTTTGCCCGAGGAGCTCGCCTTTGGGTCTGGCACGATCGCCACGGTCTCCATTTCACCTACTCGCTGGCATAGCCACCCGCGGGCATCTTGGCCACTTGCTGGATGGTCAAAGGTAAGGGATCAAAGGTCGGGTTGTCAAGGAATGGGTCAAGGGGTCAAAGGTCAGGGGGTAAAAGGTCAAGGCTCGGGCTCAGGATTAGAGGTTCCAGCATGATTTTCCGTGGTGGTTCCCAGTGTGGGGACACGGGGTGTGGGGTCAGTGGCGCCGGGGGCGGGCAGGAGCCCCGTGGGCAGTGGCCGGCAGCGGCGGGGACGCCTCCGTACGGTCGCGCCCCTCCAGTGCCAGCAGAAGCCCCCCTGCGCCGTGCGGTGCCCGGCCCCACTCCTTGCCCTCCCCGCCGCTGCCTTCCCGCACTCCCACCGCACCCCCTGCTCCCCTCCAGCCCAGGGAAATGCAGGAAAACACAAAATCATCGAGGTGGAACAGTCACCGGAGCTGCCCGAGCCATCCCCCCGCCTGAAGGCGGCAGCTGCCCAGAGCCAGGGGCACCCAGCAGGATGCAGCTCCTCTTTCCCAGGAGCTGGAGGCAGGGGGAGCAGGGAGAATTTCAGCTCCCAGCAGCTCTCTGTGAGTGCTGGATGGACTCTGGGCTGAGCCAGGTGGGAGGTGTGGGTGGTGTTCATGTCCCCAGGAGCTGCTCAAATCCACCTTAAACTCCTGGAATGGTCTGTGCTGGCAAGAACCTTACAGACCATCCTGTTCAGCCCCTTGCCATGGTCAGGGACACCTTCCTGGGGTGTCTGTGCCAGAGTGGTGGAATGGGCAGGACTTTCTCCCTGAGCCCAGTCCCGGGCAAGATTGGGGTTCCCATGGGAAGAAGCCTGTGAGCTGCATTTCTGGAGCTGGGAGCCTCCATGCCCGGGAGTATTTCCAGTACTGCTCTTTGGCTTTTTCCATAACTGGGCATGATGTTTCTCCCCAGAGCAAGGTGGTTTTCCCTGGATTGTTGGGGTAAGACACTGGCTGTTTGACAGCTCTGTTGTCTCTTTGTCCTGAATGGAAGAGTGAGGAACGGGGGATGCTCCCGACTGTCCCAGGGATGTGGGAACAGCCCAGTTCCAGTGAGGAATGTGACGCCCAGCTCGTGGCGTGTGCCCTGAGATGGTCTTTGCTGTTGTTTTGTCCTTAGAGCCTGTTGGAGTGCTGGCCTGGATTTGGGAGGAGCCAAGTAGCCTGGAGCAGTGAGGTTTTTCCTGTCAGAAATCCATGCTGGGGATGTTTTCCCTGGCTGTCCCAAGGGGAAGGAACAGCTCTGGAGTTTTTGCAGCCACAGGCTGGGGATGCATCCCCTGAAAACCAGTTCAGGATCGTTCATCTGACTCTGTCCCTGACCTGTGGCTTCCAGGGAGCCTTCTGGTCTTCTGGATATTCCCAGGAGAGGATATTCCACCACCTGACTTTTAAGCCAGGAATTCCAAACCCAGTAAGTCGGTCACATTCTATGGGAGCTGCCCCAATGGTGGGATGGCAGAGGGCACACCCCACGCTGCTGTTTGGGACATTCCTGACTGGAACGGGAGCCAGCTGGGCATTTTGGAGCACTGAGGCCACCAGGGCAGCCTTGAGTGGCATTCCCAGGCAATGCTGAGGCATCCCATGCCTGTGGCAACACATGCCTGATGTGGAGCAGAGAGAGGAAGGGAGAAATTCTGAGTTGATGGGAGGAATGGAATTGGGCTTTCCAGAATGGAATTGGTATAGGTGCTGATGGTATCATGGAATCATGGGGTGGCTTGGAAGGGACACAAAGACCCTCTGGGCTCTGTTATCCCATCCCGTGGCAAAGAACACGTCCAAAACTGCCTCCTCACCCCCATGGAATGGCAGTGGGTGTTGGGAGCTCTGGCTGGAGCACCTGGAGACCAGGTAAGAATAGCAGTGGCATTGTTTTGGCTGCTGCTGGATGTGGTTTTCTCTTGTCAAGATGTTCCTCTGATTGATGTTTTCACAGTAGCTTGCTAGGCCTCATTTGAGGATAATTCCAAGAATTTGGAAGTCGTTGGAAAAGAATGAGGAAAAAAGGTGAACCTGATCCATTTCTAGTAATTCTGAACTTCTCTTGCAGCACCGTTCCAGGGGAAAGCTGGTGAAAGGATAAAGATGCAGAGGAACAAGTGTTGTAAACCCCCTTGCCTCCCTGACAAAGCAAACCTTTCTGCAATCCCAGTAAATCTCTTGGAGAAACTGTGGGATCATAAGGTTTCCTAGGAAAGGAAAACTAAGGACAGAGATGAGGAAATAGGCTTCCAATTAACAATGATTTGATGGAGGTAGGAATGATTCCTGTATGTTTGATGCACCCCTTTTTATTCCTGGGATAATTTTAAATGATTTCTTTAAAAAATCATTTCGATTTGGGAATTCAGATTAGAGAGGAAACGATGCAAAATAAATGCAGGGAGAGATCACAGAATCATCCTGGAATGGCAGAATAGTTTGGGTGGGAAGGGACCTTAAGGATCACCTCATTCCATCCACAGGGTGCTCCAAGCTGCGGCCAGCCTGGCCTTGAACACTTCCAGGGATGGGGCAGCCACGATTTCCCTGGGTTTACGGGCACAAGAGGAAATTTCCAGCAGGAACTGAGGGGTTTCCTTTGCTCTGCCTGGCCCTAGCAGGGCTTTGGGAGGCAGAGGCTGTGGGAACAGGAGCTTTGTCCACTGCCTTGGGGGAGTCTCTGATGTCCCAAAACCCAGCAGAGCAAGTGGTTGTGGTTTAACATCCCGTTCAAAGGAGATGCCAGGCCAGGAACGGGAATGGACTGCAGAGCAGGGATGGTGGCCAGCAGAGGGGTGAGTGTCCAGGGGGTCCCAGCAGTCCATCCCTGCTGCCCAGGTTTGGGATGAGCAGGCTGGTGAGTGTCCCTGTGCTTGCTCTGCAGGATGAGGAAGCCAGGCCTGCTGAGGAGGAAGATGAGGAAGTGTGTGAGGATGGAGACAGCGGCCACCAAAGGCTGGGGAAGGCACAGATCCAGGTAGGAGACGTTGCCTTGCGAGGAGAGGGACTTGTCTGTCCCGTTGGAATTTGGGGCGTGAGGCCAGTGGAACAAAGGCTTTGATTCCATTTTCTTGCTCGGGTTTTCACGTGCCTTAAGAGAGCTTTGTGAAAATGTCATTATCCCTGATTGAGTCTCTGAAAAACAGGGATTGAAGCTTTCAGAAGGGGCCCAACCCTGCCTGCATGTATCCAAGTGCAGCCCCCACTCCCTGTTTTTGTGTACAGCTGGGATGAGACCTCAGCTGCTGTTACTTGCCAGCTCACAAGTTGTGTAGCTCAGAGCCTCAGCCATGAAGGGCCAGGCTGTGTTTAAAACAGCCCAAGGTGCCAGAGAGCTGGAGTCATTTCCTAGCAGGTAACTTGACTTGGAAGCTGCATTCTAAAATTTGTCCACATTTAATTGATGTCCCACATGGAGACACCTAAAGAAGCAGAGGTGGGGTGTTCCTAAGAAAAGAGCATCTAAATTCTTTGGTGGTAGAGGGCTTAAAGTCTGAGTGGAGGTGCCTTTAGGACACTTCCATTCCAGTATCTGAATGGAATTTAAATGAGGTAGCCAAATCCTGACAAGCTTGTATGAACTCCAAAGCCTCTGCAAGTGGTTTACAGCCAGGGAAGGAGATAAGAGTCTGGAGTCTCTCCCCAAAACCTGGCTGCTGGTTTCTTTGGCCAGGCATAGGAATAATTGCGTATTCCCTGGGGCTCTCCTTATGGGGAGAGGTTTACTTATGTGCCCTGGGTTTATTCAGTGCATCTTCAAAGTGATGGAAACTGATTGCATTGAAATGCCAGGGGTGCCAAATGTTTTCCCCAGCCAGAGCTCGGAGCCAGCCCAGTGGGAAGGGGTTTAGTGGCCATTTTCCCGCTCCCTCGGGGCAGCAGCACTGGAGCACTCGCAGCCACCCGTGCCCGAGGGGCCGAGTACTGGCAGGAGGCAAAGCCAGGGACTGGGCAGGAGGAGCTTGCAGTGCTCCTGGAATCGCAGAGCTGGAGCTGTGGGTTAGAACTGCCAGGAGCTGCTGCCTCACTCAAACCTTGTTTAAAGCTCAGCATCCCTCCTGCTCCCTTGGAATGATTGTTGCTTCTGTTGTTGCTCTTTCCCGATCCATTATGATTATTATTGTAAATTCCCACTCCATTTCTTCCATAGCCCTTTGCTTCCCAGAGGTGGTGCTTTAGGCAAGCCCCTCCAGCCTGGGAAGGGGCTTTTGGCTCCAGACTCAGTCCCAGTCCCCATGAGCAGCTGGAGCTGTGCTGTCCCCAGCAGGTGCCTTTCCTTCCTTCCCTGCTGCACTTTGGCTTTTTGAGGGCTCTCTAGGGGGCTGAGGGGGAAGTTCTTTGTCATTCCAGGGCAGCATAAGCCCTGATCCCACTAAAAGCAGGAGGAATCATTCCATCCTTGGTTTTGGATACACCTTTGGTGTTTTCTCTCTTTTGCTGACATTGTGTGGTGAAGCAGCAGCTCCCTGGAATAATTTTTAGTTGTAAAACAATGAATTCCCTGCTGGAATCCCAGTCCCAGCCCCCCAGATCAAGGTGCAGTTTAAGGCCTTACACCCTGACCAGGACAAGTTCCTGTCCTTAGACATGGAAAACAGGGGAAAACTCAGACTGGATTGGAGCCAGCATCCAGAATGGGGAGAGTGAGGCAGCATGCTTGGCCCAGGCTGGGGCTGGTACAGGGGGTGTTCCCTGTAGGATGACACCTGTTTGGAGCAGATCCTTCTCTTCCTTTGTCCAAAGTCCAATGGCAAAGGAGTGAAGAACCCACAAGTGGGGCCTGGAAGGAAAACGATTCTGTTAAAATTAGGCAAAGAATGCACTAAGAAAAAATGGACATCCTTTTTAGGTATGAAAGTAAGTAGGGGAAAAATGTTGAAAAAGAGCTCTTTTATTTGGTGCCACCTCTCATTGTTTTATGGATAAAACCCTCTAGTGAGCAATCAGAACAGGAGTGGGAAAGCCAGGAGCCTTTGACTTCCACAGTGGACTTAATTGCCATGCTTAATTTCAACAATTTCTTCTCTCTCTCAGGACAGGAAGCCCCACTTAACTTGTCCCATCTTTGCCAAAAGCTTTGGTGTTTGAGCAGCCAAACCCAAGGGGCTCTGGCCCCACCAGCCTGTACTGGAAGGCCGCTGGTCCTGCCTGTGGTGTGGGATGAATCCCCAGTTGTCCCCAGAGGGGGCTGCCCTGGTCCCTGCAGTGCCCAGCACCTGAGACACACAGAGAGCCCTGTCCAAAGGGGCTCCTTGTCAGGAATGTGGCAGCAGCCCCAGGAGCAGGCTGGAGGTGAGAACTGGGGCTGTGTTTGAGACTGACCAGCTCAGCTCAGTGTTTACCTGTGGGGGGAGTTTGGCCCCCCACACTGAGTTGAAGCTGGATCAGGGTGACAGATGCTGCATTTTGGGCACCCTGAGAGTTTCTCTCCCCCTTGGAGATTTCCTGCGGGGATGGGGCAGAGCAGGGAGCAGAATTAACCCTGCACCTCCCGTGGGCACTGCTGGCCTTTGTCTCTCTGCTGTGCCATCAGCCTGTGGGAATTTGCTGCTGCCGCTCCCACCCCACCTGGGGGCTGCGTGCTCCTGGCAGCCCTTCCCAGCCCCACACCCGAGCTCCAGCGCTGCCTCCAGGCTGTGTTGGGAGAGTTTGCTGGGAATGTGCCTCATCCCTGGGAGTATCCTTTCCTTCCAGAGTGGCTGGATGGAGCTTCTGGGCTTGTCAGCTTCAGAGTTTGCTTGCAAAAGTCACTGCAGGGAAGAATGACAAGGAGGTTTGTCAGAGTGCTGCTGTCAGACCCCACCTGCCAGTCTGTGCTTTGGCTTGGAGGTTGTTGTGTATTGGCCCTGCAGGGAATGAATGTCCCCTTCCCACCTCAGCCCAGCAGATCCCAAGGGCTCTTCCTGGAGTACTTACTCTTTGCTTCCCTTTGGGATAACTTAATCTGCACCCTTCCAGGAGCAATTCCTTGGCTTCTCCTGGAGAAAACCCCATGGCAGAGGCAGTCTGCAAAGGAGCCCAGAGCTGTGCTTGGAGCAGGGAGTGCTGAGAGCTGCGTGTGCCTCTGCTGCCCCAGGCTGGCAATATCCCCATGGAACAGACTGGGCAAATGGCATTAGAGGGAGCACAATCCCTTCCTGGAAGAGGTTTTCTCCTCTGCAGATCAGGCACGGGGCAGGAAGGGAACTTTGGAGATCAGCTGCTTTCCCCCAGAAAGCATCACTCACACCAGCATGGATGACATGACCTGTGCCCACTGCTCACCATGCACCCGGCCAGAATCAAGAGCAAAGGTGGGTTTGGGTGTGAGCACTTGAAATAACTTTGAAAGAGAAGCAATCACCTTTTGCTGCTTCTTTCTTTCTTGCAGATGCTGCGATTGCCTCTGGGCACATGGGCTGAGCTCTCCCTGCAGGGAACTGTCAGGCCTTAACAGCTGTGAGGTTGTGTTCTTCTCAGTGGGGAACTGGAAATAATTATTAATTAATTGCAGAAATGTTTTCTGAACCTTTCCCCTTTCCTGGTAGATCTTCTCTCTCTGCCTCTGAATTTACAGCTGTTCCCTGGTGTCATTGGCCCTGCCTGAATTCCTTGCAGCTCCTCACTGGGAAAACCTGGGATGACTTTGAGGGGACAGAGGAGACATTTTCAGCTGAAAACCTGGGGTGACTGAGAGGGGACACAAGAATTGTTTGTGTAGGAAAATGGGAGGTGATGTCAAGCAGAGCAAGGTGGCATTTTTGAGGGAAAAGCTGAGGTGATGTTTAGGGGAAAGAATGCACATTTTTGGGGCAGAAAAGAGTTAATATTGTACAGGAAGGAAAAACTGGGGGGTAAAACTTGATGTAATCTGTAGGGGACAGAATGAATATTTTGGAGCAAAAATGAGGTACTCAGTAGTAGACAAAGAAGGAAAATTTTGGAGGCCAAACTTGACAAAGTCTCAAGAGCAGAGAATGAACACTTGGAGGGAAAAAGGAGGTGATGAATACTGAGCATGTGGGGAAAATTTGGGGGCTAAATCTGAGCTAATCTCTAGGGGAGAGCATGAACACACTGAGGTAACATGAGGGAATCAGTTGTGGGCAGATAGGGAAACTTGTGTAAAAATAATATTAAATAAGCTGTAGAAAGAACATTTTGAGGTAAAAATGAGGTAAGCAGTAGTAGACAGATGGAAAACTTTGGGGGTAAATCTTGATAGAAGCTACATGGTAGAAAGGAAATAAATATTGAAGGAAGAATGAGGGAATCAGTAGTGGACAGGTAGGGGAATTTTGGGGGGTCAAACTTGAAATGATCTAAAGGTTGAGAATGAATCTTTTTTGGTAAAAATGAGGTAATAAGTTGTGGACATTTCAGGAAAATTTTGGGGGTTAAACTTGAGGTAATCTCTAGGGAGAGTGTGACCACTGACATGAACTGAGGCAATCACTGGGGCTAGGCAAGGAAATTTGGGGTGTAAAACTTGGGAAGATCTGTAGGGCAAAGAATGAACATATTGAGGAAGCAATGAGGTGATCAGCAGTTAAGATGAGGTAGAATGTGGGGGGCAAACCCTGAGGTAATTATGTAGGAACCATAAGTGGTTTTGAGAAAAAATCTGACCTAATTTGTAGGGGACAGAATGAACATTTTGGGGGTAAGACAGACATAACCTGCGTGGTTTGGGTTTTAAAATCTAGTCAGTGCACAGGGGACAAAATAGACATTTTGGTAATAAAATCCGAGTTCATCTGTAGAAGAAAGAACTCATGTTTTGAGGTAAAAAGAAGGTGATCAGAACTGGGCAGGTAGGGAAAACTGAGGGGGTAAAATGTGAGGTCATCTCTAGGAGAGAGCAGGAGCATCCTGAGGTAAACGGAGGGAATTGCTGTGGACAGGTGGGTAAATCTGGCAGGTAAAACTTGAGGGAATCTCCATGGTAGAAAATGAGTATTTGGAGGTAAAAATAAAGTACTCAGTCAGTGGTGGAGATGTACGGAAAATGTTGGAGGTAAAATCTGAGGTGATCTGTAGCAGAGAGAATGCACTTGATGGGGTAAACTGAGGTAATCACTTATGGACAGGTAGGGAAGTTCAGAGGGGTAAAAATTGAAAGCATCTGTAGGGCAAAGAATGAAAAGATTGAGGTGGAAATGAGGAAAGAGGTAGTGGACAGGTGGGGAAAGTTTTGGGGGCAAATCTTGTGGTAATCTCCAGAGCAGAGAAAGAATGCTTCCTTGTAAAAAATGAGGAACTCAGAAGGAGGCAGATGGGGACATTTTGGGGGTAAAATCTCAGGTCATCTCAAGGTGAGGGAAGGACTGTTTGGAGGTCAACTCAGCACTCACTGTGTCTTCCTTCCTTGGCATCAGCTGGCAGGGAAGGGAGAAGAGGCCTCAGGCTGGAGAGGGGCAGGAGAAAGGCACTGTGGGCAAAGGCACCTCCCTGGCATCCCCAGGGTACCTGTGGGGAACACAGTGGACACTTTGGGAGCAAAGGGAGGTGATGGCATTGTCCCTTTGGGGGATGCTGGCATTTAGATCATTCCATCCATTTGCCTGCTGACATTTCCCAGCCCAGGGGCTTTGGCTGCCAGGGCAGCACAAAGACTGTTCCCTGGGTGGTGCGCAGATTTGGGGGTTGGCTTTGCTAGTTCAGATGAATTCTACCCAAAGCCCTGAATTCCCTGCTGAATTGCCACTGGCATAGCCTCCCAGCGCCTCCTGGAGCATGGATATTCCCATGCAGAGCTGCCTATTTAACACCAGCTGTGTCAGGACCCAGCAGAGCTTCCAGGGAAGCTCAGCAGGGTCAGGGCAAGGACAGCTTCATGTTCCATAGAATTTGCTGTTTGTAACCCTCATCCCCCAGCCCCCCCCCCCCCCCAATGTCCCTGGGGGCACCTGACAGAGTTCCCTGGAATTCAGCTGCCTGCACCCCCCGAGCTGGGGCTCCAGGTGATATTTGAAAGCAGGAACAGGCGCTGGCTGGACACGCTCCCAGCCCGTGCTGAGGCAGCCCCTGTGCCCACGGGAGGACTTCTCTCCCTGCAGGAGTTGATTTCATTCCAGAGCCTCAGGAGTGGCCTCTGCAAGTTCTTTTCCCTCAGGAAAGGGATGCACATCCCTGCCTTCAGGGCACCTGCAGTGGGAGCCACCTGGGAAAGCTTTCCATCAGTTGTGCAGTTCCAGCTGGCTCCCCAAAAACTCCCAACTCAATCCAAAGAGATTTCTCTGACTCTGACCTTTCATTTGAAGGCATCTCTGAGGGCATTGCTTGGCATTTCATTGCTGTGGGGGAAGCTTGCCTTGGCCTTAACACTGCTGAGGGATGATGGCCTCAGGCTTGAAGGGAAGGCATTTTGGGTGGCTGGGACATAGCTGGCAGGTGTGTGGGAGGTCAGCACTGGGAATTGCTGTCTGAGCCCCTCTGCAAACAGCCCATTCTGACATTGCCCAGTGCCAGCTGTTCCTTGGGGCATTTTTGGGGTGTCAGTGGGGTCTGTCGGGACTGAAGCATCTCTGGGTGCCTGTTCAGAGCAGCCCCTGGCCGAGGGGCCGCGGGCAGCCCTTTATCCATGTCCATCCCAGCGCTGCCCGGGCAGCCCAGTGCCCGTTCCAGGGATGTGTGTTTGGCACGCTGCGTGCCACGGGCAGGACACTGCAGGCACAGCTCCTCTCTGCAAATCCAAAGCACAAGAGCTGCTGCTTCCCTTCCTGGGCCTCCTGGCCTTCTCCTTCCCCCCATTCCCTGCCAGCTGGGACACACGGAAGGAGCACCAAGGAACACTCCTGGCAGTGAGCAGGAGTCGCTGAGAGCTCTGTGCAGCTCTGGGCCACAAAAGCTGGCCCTGCCTCAGCAGCCCCTGGGATTTTGGGCTGTGAACACTCACCTGTGGGAAAGGCCCCTCTGCAGGCAGGAGCAGCCCTGACCCTCTCCAGAAGAGCTTTGGCTGTGGAGCAAGTGAACCCTCAGGACTTGCCTTGCTCATTTCTCCCTGGAAAGGGCCATGGAACAAGCACCTTTACAGCTGTTGGGTAAATCCTGGAAAGGGCAGGAAATCAGGGTTATGGGAAGAGTTCAGTGCTGTCACACAACTGCTCACCTGTGTTGTTGCATGATCAGGTGCTGGCCATGGAGCTCTGCCCTATGGCAATTACAGGGGCTGGTGTGGCAAGCAGCATTAGCATAAAAGAAGGAGTTGTATTTGCATAGGAATGATCTTGCTGGCACTTGGCATTCCTATCCCAGGCAGGACATTGCCAGGAGCTGAGATTGGCTTGGCTGGAGCAGGGTGCTGAGAGTGCCCAGGTGTGGGTTCAGTGGCCAGAGGAGCCATTCACATAAGGGTTCGACTTGGTGGTCCTTGTGTACCTATTGCCACTCAGGATCTCCTGTACTCTGGAAACAAAGAAGAAACATTTTTCCCTGGCCTTTTAAAGCCAGAGGTTTTTGCAGTGGAGCGTGCAAGCCGCAGAGAAAGCGGGGGGGAGGAAGGAGAGCATCAGGTCTCAAGCGGCAGTTGTGGGATGAGCGGCTCAAGCAGCAGCGAGCCCCGGCGAGGCCCCGGTCCCGCAGCGGGCGCAGTCAGAGCAGGAGCGGCAGCAGCGGCCTCGGCGCCAGCGGCCGGGCCGGGGGAGCGGCTCGTCCCGCTGCAGCCGCGCTGGTTGGGCGGGGCCGCGGCGGGCGGGAGGCCCCCGGGGGAGCGGCCCGGGGCAGGGGGAGCGGCGGCCTCGGCAGTGCCGGGGCTGGGGGAGCTCCGCGTCCCCGCGGGGGCTGCGGGCGGGGCCGGGCCGGGAGCGCCGGCGCTCCGGTTGCGCCAGGGGGCGCCCCACAGGGCGGGCGGCGCTGAGGGAGCGGCGGCCTCGGGGGGTGCCGGGGCGGGCACGGGCGGTCCCCGCGGCCCGGCCGCTTCCAGGCGCGATCCAGCGCCTGCTGCGGGGAAGCGCCGCCCTCCCGGCGGGCCCGGCACCGGCACGGCCCCGGCTCCCCACGGCCGCAGCGGGAGCGTAGCCGGAGCTCCGGCGGGAGCCCAGCCCCGCGCTGGCCGCAGCCGGAGCGGCAGCGCCGGGCTCGGCGCCAGCGCCAATCCCGGAGCGGCACTTGCCAGCCGCGGCGATCCCGATGCCTAATGCCATCCCCCATCCCACCTCAGTTCTCCGAGCCCGGCAGCCGCACCCCGCCCGCCGAGAGACAAGCGGCTCGGCCCGGGACCCCCAACAGACACCGACAGGACCCAGCCCCGAATCCCAGGGCCCGGGTCCCGTTCCCACCTCAGCGCCTCGGGCTCGGCGCAGCGCCGGGAGTAGCCCCCGGTGCCGGGCTCCGCACAGCGCTCCGAACGACGGTCCCGCCACAGCCCGGGAGGAGCAGGATGAGCATCCACCGCACAAAGCGGAGCGGGCGCGGATCCGCCGGCATTTACGGGCGCGGGCGGGGCGGGGCGGGCCCGGCACAGGTGTGAAGGGCGGGGTCCGCACAGGTGCGCGGGGCCCCAAAGCGGCTGCGCGGGGCGGGGCCGAGGGGATTTAAGCCTCGGGAATCGGCGGCGCCGCCATTTGCTCCCTCGGCGCTCGGTGGGAACGGTTGTGGCCGGACCGGGCTCTAGATCTCTGTATTTCCATATTTCTATGTCTCTGTAGTTCTTTTCCTTTATATTTGTGTTTGTCTTCTTCTAACCCTTCTCCGTTCTCCCCCCTCTGCCTCCCCTCCCCCACCCCCTACACCCCCCCCCTACCCCCCCCCTCTCCCCCCTAGCCCTCCCCTCCCTCCCCCCCCGGCCCGGTCCCCCCCATCCCCCCTCCCTGTCCCCCTACACACCCCAACCCTGCCCTACCCCTCCACCCTCTCTCCCCTTCTCCACCGTTCCTTCGCCCCCATCCCGGGTCCCCCCTGCCCCCTCACCCTGCTCCCCTTCCCCTCCCAGTTCCCCCCACCTGCCCTCAATCCTCCCCCTCCGTCTGCCACCTTTCCTTCCCCCTCCACCTCCCCCTGTTCCTCTTCCCTCGTTTCCCCTCTGCACCTTGACCCCCCACTTGTGCTCCGTCCTCGTCTTCCCCCCGCCTCCTTTCCTGTCCCCCCATCCCACTTCTCCCTGCACACCCCGAACCCCCCACCTGCGCTCCTTCTTTGACCCCCTCTGCTCCCTTATTCCCATCCTCTGTCCCGTCTTTCCCCCGCAGCCGCGGGGCGCGGGGCACGGGGCGCCGGAGAATAAAGCCCAGAGGGCCGGAGCCCGGCGCCCCTGCCCTCGCCCCACACGGGCCGGGCCCGCTCGGCGGGTCCCCCGTGCAGTACAAAAACAGCGCCGGGGCTCCGGCTTTCCACACATCACACTGGGGATCCCCTCCTCAGGAGGGGTTCCCGGGGGGGTGGTGGGTTTTGGGGAGGGTGGTGGGTTGGGGTGGGCCCCCTCCTCAGGAGGGGGTCCCGGGGGGGTGGGTGGGTTTCAGGGAGGGTGGTGGGTTGGGGTGGGCCCCCTCCGGAGGAGGGGGTCCCGGGAGGGGGTTAGGGTGGGCCCCCTCCGGAGGAGGGGGTCGGGGGGAGGGGGGTGGGGCGGAGGGGGGACTTTCCCCCCCTCCAGTCCCCGCCCCCTCTCCCGGACCCCCTCCTCCGGACGGGGCTCACCCCAGCCCCCTCCCCGGGACCCCCTCCTCCGGACCGGGGCCTCGGGGGGGGGGGGGGAAGCAGAGGGGGGTCACGTCACTCTGTGGCATGAACAGACATAGAGACCACAGGCCAAACCAACAGCCCCTCCCACCCGGACCCCCCCCACCCCACCCTCCCTCCCTCCGGGGCCCCGGTCCGGAGGAGGGGGTCCCGGGGAGGGGGCTGGGGTGAGCCCCGTCCGGAGGAGGGGGTCCGGGAGAGGGGGCGGGGACTGGAGGGGGGGAAAGTCCCCCCTCCGCCCCACCCCCCTCCCCCCGACCCCCTCCTCCGGAGGGGGCCCACCCTAACCCCCTCCCGGGACCCCCTCCTCCGGAGGGGGCCCACCCCAACCCACCACCCTCCCTGAAACCCACCCACCCCCCCGGGACCCCCTCCTGAGGAGGGGGCCCACCCCAACCCCAACCCACCCCCCTCCCCGAAACCCACCACCCTCCCGGGAACCCCTCCTGAGGAGGGGGCCCACCCCAACCCACCACCCCCCCGGGAACCCCTCCTGAGGAGGGGATCCCCAGTGTGATGTGTGGAAAGCCGGAGCCCCGGCGCTGTTTTTGTACTGCACGGGGGACCCGCCGAGCGGGTCCCCCGTGCGAGGCTCCAGCGAGGGCAGGGGCGCCGGGCTCCGGCCCTCTGGGCTTTATTCTCCGGCGCCCCGAGCCCCGCGGCTGCGGGGGAAAGAGGGAACGGGGAGGGATGAGATGGGGTAGGGAGAGGAGTCGGGGTGGGTTGGGGAGAACGAGGGGGGAAGGGAAAGGTCGGGTGAGGGGGAAGGATGATGGTCAGAGGAGGAGGAAGAGAGGGGAGTCGGGTTGGGGAGCGGGGTACGGAGAGGGGAGAAAGGAGGGGTGGGGGAGAAAGGAGGCGGGGGGGGTCGGGGATGCACAGGGGAGCAGGGAGAGAGGGTGGGGGGGCGCTGGGGAGAGGGCAGGCAGGGGGCTGGGAGAGACAGGGAGGGTGTGGGGGAGAGAGAAAGAAACTGGGGGGGGTAGGAAAGAGGTGATAAGCGGGGGAAGAAGGAGGAGGATAAGGGCAGGAGAAACGGGGGGAAGAAAGACGGGGAAGAAAGAGGGGGAGCGGGGGCCTCTCCCGGGCCACGCCGGGGGAGCCCGGCCCGGCCGCAGCCTCCCCGAGCTCTGAGGGAGCAAATGGCGGCAGGGGCGATTTCGGGGGCTTAAATCACCTCGGCCCCGCCCTGCGCAGCCGCCCTGGGACCCCGCGCACCTGTGCGGACCCCGCCCCGCGCACCTGAGCCGGGCCCGGCCCCGCCCCTGAAGCCGCCCCCGGCCCCGCCCGGCCCCGCTCGGCCCCGCCCCAGAGCCCCGGCCCCGCCCGGCCCCGGGGCCCGCCCTGCCCGGCACGGGGGCGGCTCCATCGCTCGGGGCCCCGCCCCTCTCTCCCGGGCCGGGCCCGCCCCGCGCACCGGGGCCGCTCCCGGGACCCTCCCCTCCGCTGACAGACACCGCCCCGCTCGCTCCCGCTCCTTGCCACGCTCGGCAGCCACCGAGGCCGCCGCCCTCTCGGCTCAGCCGGCACCGGGCGGCAGCAGCGCCGCCCAGCTCAGCCCGGGGGCAGGCACAGAGCACAGGGAAAAGCCGGCTCCGGGCGCTCTGCAGCTCCTGCAGCCCGAGCGTCTCGGCTCCTGGGGCCAGGCGCTTGCTGCTTTCCTTCCTACAGAAAAACGCCGGCTCGTTATTCTCAAAACCTGCTGATCTCTATTCCCAGCTTCTTATATTCCTGTATGCGACAGAGTAGAGAGAGAGGGCTGGCTCATTTCAAAATGAATTTACATCTAAATCAGTAGCATTTGCCTATAGATGTAAAAATGAAGAACTTAACACGTTTTAGTATTCTGCACACAGCCCTCGCTGGGAGGAATGGTAAAAAGTTAAAAACAAATGAAATTTTAAAAGTAGAAAGTTAGAAACAAAGTTACAACGGCAGAAATTTAGAAACAAACAAAGAGGTAAAATACAAGAAACGAACACGTTTCTAAAGGTAGAAAGTTAAAAACAAACAAAGTTATAAACAAAAAAAAAATTAGAAACAAACAAAATTAGAAAGGTAGAAATTTAGAAACAAAGTCAGAAAGGCAAGTGTTGAGCCTTTGACAGGGTACCCCTCCTTCTCGGACCAGGGTGAAAGAGCAGAGGAGGCTGCTGTTCTGCTAAATTCTTTATTTCACGGTCTCACAGCTGTCTTGAAGGCAGAGTTCGAATGGGGTTACATGATACAGCCAAGCAGCAGCAGCAGGCAAAAACAGCTTCTTCTTTATGCTCCATACACTATATTTTTTCTTATAGAAGTGTGGATTCCATTTGTTCATTGACCAGTAAGATTAACACACGATTCTAGTTTTCCTTAAACCCATCCCGGTCTAAATCTAACAGTCGTAAGCCTCACACAAGTGTCATCTGCCCTTGTTCCATAAGGAATCCCTCTACAGACAGGGAGTTGTCACCGGCCCCGTGCTCATGGGCTGCAGGGGACACCTGCACTGAGGAGGAAATGGAAATGGGAAAGAGGGAACTGCAACCTGATGGGACGCACCTCTGGCACCACACCTCCTCTTGTTCCTGCTGTCCTGGAAAGCCCCAAGTAAATCCAGTGCCTCAGACCTTGCATCCCTGAACACCAGGAGAGCTGGAGTTTTACCCAGATCCCAGTGCCCTGCACGGCTGCGTTGACACGAGCGCAGGCCGATCGCTCCGCCCAGCACCATCCCTCATTTTCCTCCCACGGCTCCCCAAGCGTCCCCAAACCACCCCAGCGTGTCTGTGCCAGGGCCAGGGCCTGCCCCGAGCCCGACCAGAGGCTGTCACCCAGCCCTGCACCAGCTCCCACCACTGGGAGAGCTGGGAATGCACTGAGAGCTCGGCTCCCCGGGCTCCCCAGCACCCAAACCGGTCCTCAGACACACAGAAATGCCCAACCTGCCCCTCTGGGCACAGCCAAACACCACAATTCCATCATCCCCAAGCAACTCTGGCACTTGCCTCTTCACCTCCGCCCATTTCCAGTAGCCGGGGCTAGGACCGGGCTGTCAGAAATAGCATTCCCTAGGCAGTTCATCCCAGCGCAGAGGAGAAGAGGAGCCTGTCCCTGACCCACACCATGGGCAGGACAAGGGGGGCCCTAGCTGGCTTTGCCTACTCCAACACCACAGCTCTTGGTCCCAAAGATGGGGCGAGTTCAGTGGTTTTTCCTGTCCTGAAAGAGAGCAGAAAAGGGAAGTTAATCCCACTGTGGAATCCAAGACTCCTGCATTTCCTATTTCTGCTCTGATTGCTCACCGTGGAGTTTTAGCTATGGAAAAAAAATGGAGAATGACACCATAGCAAATAAAAAGTGCCCTTTTCCAGCATTTTTATTCCAGGCATTAAAAGGATGCTCATTTCTCTTCTAGCATTGTTTCCCTCATTTTAGGAGAACCGTTTTCATCCCAGGCCCCACTCGTCAGTTGTTCGATCCTCTGGCACTGGATTTGGACAAAAGAAGGGACGCACCTGGACTGCAGGAAATCACTGAGAGAAACCCTTCCAAAACGTGACAGAGAAAAACAACAGGAGATTCAGGAAGACACATCCCTCATTTGCACGTCTGGAACGCTTTTCTAAAGACTTCTCTGCATCTGGATGCTCTTTGCTCTTGGCTTTCTTCACAGGAATGCATTTGCTGCTAAACACGTCTCAGACCCTTACCTGATCGGGATAAGGTGGGATGGAGATGAAGACTCCCACAGGGAATAGCCAGGGAGATGCAGGGCCTGGGAACATCAAGGACGGAGAAGAGAAGGAACAGGGATTGTTTTTCTTGTTTAGAGCCAGCAGTGCTGTGAGCTTGGAGAACACACGGCACCGCAGGGATCCAGGGCAGGAGCGGGATAACTCCGGGATAAGGGGAATCTGCTCCCACTCCAGGGCTGTGCCAGTGAAGGAGGGGAATTTTTTAGTGCCTTCATTACACACAAAAACCAAACCCAGCACCACCGAGCTGGACTTTCGTGAGCCGCAAAACAAAGCGGCCCCTGGCCTTTGGCGGAACACAACCTCACCGAGTCACGGAGCCAGGGGATGACACTTGGGAATGATCCTTGCTGCTGCCTGCAGGCAAATCGGATGAGGGAGCCACAGGAGCTGCGGGGTTTCCTGCTCTTCCTGCAACGCCATCGGTCCAGACCAGGAGACCTTTCCTGGAACAGATCTTCCCTGTAAAGGGAGCTACACCAAAGCTCAAGCCCTCATTTAGAGACCCTTGGAAAAGGAAAGGTGAGAGGGGATTACCTGGAGCCCCAGGGGACCGAGGCGAAGGCAATGAAGAAGCAGACAGCAAAGTGCTTCCACTGCTTCTCACTCCAGCAAAGGGAACATCCCTGGAATTTCATGGCCAGCGTCGCTCCCAAACCCCACAGGTGAACCCACACGTACTCCAGGACTGATCTCCTTCAAACTTCCAGCAGCACAGACTCACCGGGAGGAACTGCGATCCAAGGACACACATCAGCAACCGTCTTCCCGCTTGCCCCTCTCTCCACATTTTCCCTTTCCAGCGGGATGCAGGTGCCACCCCCCAGAGGCAGGAAAACTGCCTTGCAATCCGCTACAAAACCTGCCTGGAAAGCCCAGGATGCCCGGAGCCAGCAGCCGTTTCTCCTGGAGCTCCTGCTGACAGGCATTTGAAGCCTGCTGTGCCTCACAGCTGCTTTTCTGCCAAGGGCATTCCCATCTTTTCTTTTTTAGCCCAAAGAAAGGTTTGCAAAGCTGAGTTTTGTGAGAAGCGCTTCATATTTGGATCGTTCTTAACTTGGAGTTTCCCTTGGCACCAAAATCAGGGGCTCACCTTTTGCTTGGAGCTTGGCTGAAGTCCTCAGCAATGCCAGGGAATGTGGCCATTGGAGGCTTTGGGCAGATTTGGCTCATCTGCCTTTTTAGGCCTTGTTTCTTTCTCTCAGCCTTCCCACTGGATTGTGGCCTCCGAGGAATACGTAAAATCCCATTCCATTCCTATTCTTTCGGACAATTTTTTGCACCGTCCCTGTACAAAACGAGGCCCCCTGTTCGGATGCTTTTCCCCACCGTTCCCCGGCACTTTCATCTGCCGGTGCATTCCCTGCGTTGCTTGGGCTCTTCCCAGCTCTCTGAGCTCCTTCACAAGGCAGCAGATCGATTTGGCCCAGGAACTAAACCCTCCCGAGGAATTGTCTGATGCCATCTCCGCATTTGACACCTGATCCTTGTGCTCAAAGGATCCCTCTTTCTTCCCTTCAGCCAATTCCAAGGCTCGCTGCCCCCAGCTGCGATCAGGCCCCAGCCTGATCCCTGCAGTCTTCCCTGCCGGGATCCTGCTCAGGAATCCCTGGGCTACAAATGTAAGAATTCATTCTTCCCACCCCTGCCCAGTTCCAAAGGATTTGGTGTCTGCCTTACCCGGCTGGAGCCTGCTTCCAACTCTGTTCTTGCTGCTTCTGCTGCTTTCCAGTTCCCAGGAATTCCACCGACGGAGCGACAGCGTTTTCCAGCTCCGCCAGGATTCCCTCTGCTGCGTTTGGGTGCTGGAAGGATATCAAAACCAGGCTCTCTGGGGCTTTACTATCAGGAAATTACATCCCCGGATTTGTTCATTTCCAAATATTATCTCTTCCCAACAAAGCACTGGGCATCCAAGGAATACAGAAAGTGATGGGCTGACCACTGCTTACTCCTCTGGAATGTCAGAGCTTGGAAAAAAAGGGCACTTGAGGCTTCTCCTGGTGCTGCCCGTGAGGTGTATTTTACTTGAGAGCCCCTTCCCGTGTCTTTCCCTGTATCCACCAAAAAATCCACCCCTTCATTCCCCAGCTGCTTGCTTCCTCCCTCTTTTCCTGTATCCAACAGAATTTTAACAGGTCAATAGTCCCCTCTGCAAGAGCACCTTTCATTCCAAACCTAAGAACAAACGAATCACTTCCCTTCCACCGTCCTTATTAGGATTCCACTGAGAGCAGTGGATGGAAAATGATCCTCTCCTGGTCCCTGCTGGATTCCCGGAGCAGGGATCCTTTCCCTCTTTCCCCCCACCACGGTGCCCTCCTCCCCCTCCCGCCCCACCCCACACCCTTTTCAGGCTTTGTTCCACAGCTTTTGCCTCCAGGCCTCAGATCCTTTCGTTCTCCACGAGCTCCCAGCAGCTCCACAGCCTTCCCGCTCCCATCCTGACCATTTCTCCGGGAATGGAGCTCCGCATTTCAATTGCCTTCTCTTTTCTCTGACTACTCCCACCAATCCAGAAGACCTAAAGCTGACACAAGGAACACTCGGTGCCCACAAATCCAAACCCAGACCCGGCCATCCCCAAACCAGCAACTCCCAGACAATTTGCGTTCATTCCAACCTAACACTGAGGACTCACCCAATCCTTCAAAATTCCCAAGAAATATCCTGTTGCCTTCACAGCTCCCAGGGGATTCTGCTTCGTGCTCACACGAAGGATTTGGGACTTCCCTGAAAAAACCCGTGCAGGGCACGCTGGAATCCCCGATCCCGTGAATCCGGGGAGCGTTAAAAGCTCGGTCCAGCCTGGGCCCCCGGAAATTTTTGCCAAATATCCCCCAAGTCCTCGGGATAACAGAACTCTCTGGTACTGCATTTTTGGCGTTGTAAAGCCTGGAATTACTCTATTCCTAGTGCTGGGCTCTGCATATGGCCGAGAAAATCCCGGCCTCCACACAGACCCAGATTCCAAACTTTTTGATACATTTCAGCAAGCCGAGAAATTCACCTTCCCTACTTCTTCTTAAGGGCATCCTTCTCTTCCCTTACCCGGCGTGCTCTCTCCCACTGGGGGTGGGTTTTCCCCTTCCCATGCTAATTAGTCCCTACTTCTAGGAGGTTTAGGTACCTTTCTTCCCTGGGACGGATTTCTTAACACAGCTACCGAGGCTTTGGGAGTCTCCTTTATCTTCTACTTTCTGGATCCATAAATGCCACAATCCAGACGCCCAACTTCAACAAGACATCCTTTCTACCTAAAAACACACACTCTCAACTCTTAGATCTTTTAAAGTTTTACCCCCGCAAAATTCCCCTATTTTTCCACCACTGAATTCCTCAGTCCTGCTTCCAAGGATTTCTTGAATACCACGGGGCTTTTCTCAAGATTTACCCCCACGACCTTCCCTACGTGCCCACTGCTCATCACCTCATTTTTCCCTCAATGTGGTCGTTCTCCACCCCAGAGAGTTTGTCAAGTGTTGCCTCCAAAATGTTCCCCATCTCTCCACTACTCAGTTCCCCATTTTGCCTCCAAAATATTCAATCTGTCCCCTCCACATTGCATCCACTTTTACCCCCAGCGTTTTACTTCCTCTACAATATTGATTCAACCTTTTCCACCCCAAAAATCTGCATTCTCTCCCTTAAACAGCACCTCAGCTTTTCCCTCAAAAATGCCCCAGAGGGAAACTCAGATTCAGCCCCCAAACTCCCATTTGCCTACACAAACAGTTCTTGTGGCCCCTCTCAATTCCCCCAGGCTTTCAGCTCAAGGAAGAACTGGAAGCCTATTCCCTCATCTCCACCCTTGTTTTGCTTTCCTGGAAAACCTTGCGATCCCACACTTTCTCCAAGAGATCTGCTGGGACTACTGGAAGGTTTGCTCTCTCAGAGCGCCAGGGGGCTTTACAGCACTTGTTCCTCTGCATCTTTACCCTTTTATCAGCTTTCCCCTGGAACGGTGTTGTGGGAGAAGCTTGGAACTACCAGAAATGGATCACGTTCACATTTTTTCCCCACCAGTTTTTATCTGGTTTCAGATTCCTGGAATTACCCTCAAATGTGCCCTAGAACACTGCTGTGAAAGGATCAATGAGAAGAACAGCCGGAAAGCAGAAAACCACCTCCAGCAGCAGCCACAATGATCCCATTTCTCTTCTTACCTGGTCCTGCCAGAGCTCCCAACAGCCATTCCCATTCCAAAACAAGAGCTATGGAAGACATTCCTGCTGTCCGTGAGGGTGAGGCGGCAGTTCTGGATGTTCTTCGCTGTGCAATCAGACAACAAACAGAGTGTAAATGATCCTGGTGGTCCCTTCCAAGCCAAACCACCCCGTGATTCCATGCGTGGATCAGCACCTGTCCCAGCTCCATTCCAGAAACCTCCTCCCACTAACCCAGAACTTTCCTTTTTCTGCTCAACATCAGGGGTTTGCTGCCGAGTGCCCCGGGCAGGGGACGCCTCAGCCTTCCCTGGGACCGCAGCATTCCCTGGGCTGCCTCAGCATCCCCTGCGCTGCTGTTCCACGCCCATCCCGTGGTCCAGCGCCTGCGCGGGCTGCAGTGCCGGGCTCTCCCCACGAGGCGGCAGCACCGGGAGCGAGCAGCCCCGGCCGGTCCCGCTGTCTCGGGGCAGCTGCGCCTGTAACCCGCCCTGAGCCGGCGGGGCCGTGAACACAGCGGGCACAAACCCCACCGCTCCCCTTTATTTCACCCTCAGAGGCACAGGATCGCAGCATTTCCTGGGCTGCAAGGGACCCACAGGGAGCATCGAGTCCAAATCCTGGCCCTGCACCCCAAGAATCCCACCCTGTGCCCGAGAGCCTTGTCCAGACCCAAACTCTTCCCCCAAGATCCTGAAAACACAGCGGGGCTGGGAGAAGGATGACCACGGAGGATTTTTTTATACAGATCTCCTTGCACGATCGTTAAATAATATTATTAGACAGTCCATGAACGCATCCCTGTGCCGGGACAGCCACCCCTGTGCCGGAACACTCATCCCTGGGCCGGAATACCGATCCCCCGCGGCCCCCACCGTCCGCTCGGGGCTGTCCCCGTTCCCCGCTCACCTCCGAGCCCGGAGCACCCGCCCCGGTGCCCCCGGCCCGGCAGCGCTGCTCCCCGGGCTCCCCGCCATCGCCGCTCCTGGCGAAGAAGGGCGGAAGTCACCGGTACCGCACCGATGTGGCTATTCGACCTTCTCAAGATGGCGGCCGCGAAGGACCCCCCCCCCCCCCGCCCCGGTCCGTCTATTCGACTGCCTGAATGCTCCCGCCTGCCCCAGGCGCCGCTGACCCCACAGTCGGTGTCCGCGTAGCGGGAAACGCCTCAGAAAATTGCGCGCAAGCGCTGGGCTGGCGTCGGCGTCGGCGTCGCGTTCAGGCAGCCGAATAGACGCAGCTTGGGGGGGGGGGGGGCCTTCCCTGCCGCCATATTGAGAAGGTCAGAAAACAGCGCACACGACCGCCATCTTTAGTGTGTCAGTGACGACACTTCCGCCCTTCGCCGCCATCTTGGGTGCTGGCAGAAGCCACTTCCGGTCGAGCCGCCATCTTTAGTGTGGTACACTTAGGGCCCCCGCCGCCCCTCACAAGGGCTTCTGTCTAGTCGGCTGCCTGAATCCGGCCCGGACTCCGACGCCGGCCCCGCGCTTTCCGCGCGATTTTCCGCCGTGCTTCCCGGTGCGAGGACACGGCTGGCGGGGTCAGCCGCGCCGGAGGCGGCCGACGGCTCCGCGACCGGCGGCAGGCATCGGCAGGGACACCTCTCGCAGGGGGCCTACTGCGTCCGCCATCTTGAGTGTGGCGGAAGTGTAAACCACCTTCTGCAAGGTCCTGGCAGATAATAAAATAATAAAATCAAATAAATACTGTCATATTCTAATAAAAACGTCACTTAACGCCGTCCCGAGAGCGCGGAACTGCGCCTTCCTTTCCGAGCCGCCTCCTTGAGAGCGACACGCGGGCGACTCGATTCCGACCGTGCCCGCCCGGTGCCTCCCGCCCGGGTCGCGCTGCGACCGCGCCTCTGCTGCCCGGCAAAACCGGCCCCGCCGGGCCGCCCCCCGCGCTGTCATTCCCCGCGGTCACCGCCCCGCACGGCGCCCGCTCCTTTCCATAGCTGTGGCCCCGCTCATGCACGGCCGTGTCCCTTGGCGCTGCGAACCGCCCTTCGCCCCTCCCCTCCGCTGACAGACCCGGCCCCGCTCGCTCCCGCTCCTTGCCACGCTCGGCAGCCACCGAGGCCGCCGCCCTCTCGGCTCAGCCGGCACCGGGCGGCAGCAGCGCCGGGGCGCCGTGTCGGGGGCGGCAGTGCCGCGCTCTCGCCACCAGGCGGCAGCAGCGCCGCCCAGCTCAGCCCGGGGGCAGGCACAGAGCACAGGGAAAAGCCGGCTCCGGGCGCTCTGCAGCTCCTGCAGCCCGAGCGTCTCGGCTCCTGCGGCCAGGCGCTTGCTGCTTTCCTTCCTACAGAAAAACGCCGGCTCCTTATTCTCAAAACCTGCGGATCTCTATTCCCAGCTTCTTATATTGCTGTGTATGTTAGGGTAGATAGAGAGGCTGTATTTGAAAATTAATCTAGACATAAATTAGTATGAGGCATTTCCCTTAAGTGTCCAAGGACATAGGCAGCAGCAAGGAAGGTGATGAAGCGAGTCAAGTTGAACCCCAGAGAGCTCTCAGCTCCTTGTGAAAGCTCAGACAAGCAGCAGAGAAAGAATTAATGCTCCCATATCTGGCATCTAACAGCCACAGGGCAAGTGAAAAGTTGGTTTCAGAGAATGAAGGAAATACAGAAAAAGCACTAAGTAATAAAAGGTGAGAAAAATCCATCACTCCAACAGGTAAAGGAAGGTAAACCACTTGAAGAAGCAGAGGTAGATGGAGGGAAAAAACCTCACAATTTAGAGTGTCCATGACACCCAGAGCTAAAACAAGGCCAGGGGATCTGGGAAGAGCTAAGCACATGTGCTCCAAAAAACAGCAGAAATGAAGTGAGATCTCTGAAGGGAACAAAAGAAAGAGGCAGGCTGAAGAAAACAAAAAAGTGCCTCCCCACTTTTCATTCCCTGCCCACAAAGCACTTTGGGATTTTTAATCTTGTCTCTTGTACTATGCGGTAGAAATCCAAAAATAAAGGTCAGGAGAAGCATGGTTTATTGGGAACTATCCTGCACAGCAGACAAGATATATCCTCATGCAAATGATTCCATGCAGCACTCGCATCTTCAATCGCTTCTTTTCCTCTTGCCGGGGAAGCAGAGCTGCTTTATTTACTCTAAGCAATATTTTCTCCCTTCTCCTTGGCAAAAAACAAGCTCCCATCTTGGCAATGCTCCCCAAACTACCTAATGCTCATCACCCCCCATGCTAAGGAGAGTGGAGCAGGCTAATTTATCACTTCTTATCATGATTAACTTGCCCAGCTGCCGGCTTCAAGAGCCCCAGAGTGCCTCGGGTGATACAGGATCACAGAAGGAAAAGCTCTGTTGAATGAAGCTGCTGCCACACTGGCCCTCTTTGCCTGTCAAACACATTCAGCTGCTCTTGCACTGCCCTGTGAAAACCCCCCATAAAATACAAGTGAAAATCCCTCAGCACCTGTGATAAAGCACAGCTGGGCTCTGCTCAGGGCATTTCAAACTACCGGAGGTATTTGTGACCTCCCCTTGCCAAGGCAACACCTCAGGAAAACCAAAAGTTTCTTTTCATGGACTCACAGGATGGGTTGGGTTGGAAGGGACCTTAAAGCTCATCTTGTTCCAACTCTCACCACACTCAGGACACATTCCACTAGACCACTTTGCTCCAAGCCCCATCCAAGCTGGCCTTGAACACTTCCAAGGCGGCGACAATCACAGCTTCTCTAGAACCTGTTTTGTTCCTCCCAGATCTAAAATCATACCAAACTTACCAGCCTCAGAGGTAGATTTCTATTAAATGTCTACATTTTTCTAGGACAGGAATCCAGCAAACATTGTTTGCATCTGACTTTGCAAAATGAACATCAGCTGCTGCCCACTTTTCTTATTTTTCCCCATTTGGTGGAACATTTTCATTCTGTTGTTGTTTGGAGCAGTATTTTAATATACCTGGCTGAGGCTGCTTAAAATAGCACAGCAAGATACCGGGGTGTGAGGGGTGGAAAACTGAGCTCTTGCACATCTGGTGTTTCTATTGTTGGAAGTCTTAAATCCCACCTCTCTGGTGGGACGAAATAGGTGGCACTAATCCAATTTCTAAAGTACCATGCATCACGCTGATGCGATTTTAAGACTAAAAAACAAAACAAAACAAAAAAGCCAATTTAAACAAAACCCTCTGCTCCTTTCCATTTTCTCTGTTCCACAATTTATGACAGAAGACAGGAGAGAAAGATTGTTTTGGGAACAATGTTTTCAGGACTCTAAAAAGAACATGAAAACTGCTCTGCCACACTCTCAGCTGTTACAGCCCCAAAAAGCACTGGCTGGCTCTCTTTGCTCACAGAGCCACAACTGTGGTGGGATTTCTACCCCAGGTACCAACCTAGTGACCACACCATGGGACAGTCATTTCTTGGTTTTCTCCTGGGAATAGCTACAGCACTTCCGTGTTGCAAGGCAAACTTGAGCCTCTTTTAATGAAACTGGACATGTGAAATGAGGTACACAAAGCCAAAGGCCAGCTGAACCTGTGATCTCTGAATGGGTCTTCACATTCTTCCCAGGAAGATGAATGGGAATCACTCTTTTGCCAGGGAAGCTGCATCAGCTGGGAATTTGCTTTAGAAAATGTGCTTTCTGCTCCTCTCAGAGCCAAAATTCCTACACATTTCTTCTAAGTCCTTCTTAGAGAAGGACCATGTTAAACTAAGTGACAGTGAAGCAAAATGACAATCCAGGAATAAATTTTCCTGTGCACATTATCCTTCATCCACGTGGGTGGTTTCTCACTGGCACACAGGGGTGAGGAAGGAACCCAAATGCATCACTGTACATAAAGTCACACGTGCTGAGGGGTGAACAAATCTCAGAGATACTGGAAACCTCCTCTGAAGACCCAATTCAGGGAAAGCCTGAGCTGCTTTGTGTTTCTGGGGGTGAAGAAGTTCAGGATCTTCCACAGATGCTCCGAGGCAGTAGGATTGTGCCTGAATCTCGCTCTGGAAATGCCAGTGGCTCAGCTGAGAGCTGTGGCAATGATTGACATTGCATTGAGAAGGGCCACAGTCCTGCAAGGCTCTTTCATCAGGAGCAAAGAGCGGCCTGGAGGGTGGGGAATGCTGGATCTGTAGCACCGAGTGCTCATCCTTCACCTTCATGTGGAGCTACCCCCAAAGCCGCCATGTAGCACTTTTTCTATTGCCCCTCTTGTGTATATTCTGGAGCAGCTGTTCCATGTGGCTTTTTATGGTGATCCTGTGGGAAGCAGCCATTCGCCTGCTGTGATATCCTCACAACTAAGACGAACTCCTCATTCCTTTTGGTTTTATTTGGGTTTTTTTATCTGTTTGTTTGATTGGTTTGTGTGGGTTTGTTTGTTTGGGTTTTTGTCTTTTTTGGTTGGAGTTTTTTGTTTGCTTTTTTATAAATGTCTGGTGAAGCTGGCACAGCCAAAGTCAAGAAAATGTAAACCAGGTTCGACTTTCCAGAAATTACTTTGGACTGGGTTTAGCTGCATCCCCCAGGCTCAGGATTATCAAGATATTTGCAGGTTTTGCTCTGCGCCATCAGCCTGCTCAGATTCTGCTCGGTGTTTCACAAATGGAGAAGACAATGGATGCTGTGCCAAGCTTCCTTTCAAACAGCAAAACCTGGGTCAGCATGAGAGAAAAGAAGAAGAAAAAAAGAAAATATTCATCAGTTAGAACAGAGCCAGTGTCCCACCATCTGCCCCTCCACTCTTCCTAATATTGTCTATTTCGAGACAAGCCTGGGTCTAAAGCTTCCCTCTCTCAGCTCCTGGTGCTATTTGCTACCTTGCAGCTTTGATTTCTGCTGATCTAAGTCCCTGCTGTCCATGTGGGGTTGAGAATGTTCAGCCTGGAGAACAGAAGGCCCTGGAGAGGCTTTGCTGTGGCCATGCAGGACTCGAAGGGTCCCATAGGAAAGATGGGGACAGTGTTCAATAGGGCCAGTGGCAAGAGGAGAAGCGGGGATGGCTTTTAACTGCAGGAGGTTGATTTAGGTTGGCTCTAAGGAAGCTGCTTTTTCACACTGAGAGTGCTGAGGCACTGGCCCAGGCTGTGCACAGAGGATGCGGATGCCCCATCCCTGCCAACACCCAAGGCCAGGTGGGAACAGGACTCTGAGCAAGGTGCTCTGGTAGAAGATTGCTCAAGTTGGAACAAGACGATCTTTAGCGTCCCTTCCAAGCCAGACCACTCAGGGATTCCATCATTCTGTGATGCCCGTTGTCCACTGCACGGTGACCCTGGACTCCTGTGAATTGTGACGTCACGGTCTGCATTCACACTGGAGCTCCCAGCATCCAGCAAAGAGGACAACACAACCATTGGCCCTTGTGCCTACACACCCGTCACCCTGCTTGGCCCCTGCTCCGATACTCCCGAGTGTTCCCAAAGGTCTCTTGTGCCTGGATTTTGCCGTTCATCCCTGCCAGATGCTCACATTTGTCCTGAGGAAGGTAAGGTGCCATTCCATGGAAATGGACACCACCTAAGTGCCTCTGTGGGGATGCTGTGGGACAGGGATCCCACTCCGAGGTTTTGCTACATCTGCAGGTTTCCAGAGACGAAGAGAAAGAGATGGAGGTGGATCTAAAGATTGATACAGAGGAGGAGATGGAAGTGGAGGGAGGAGAGACCGGAGAGGAAGAGATGGAGGTGGACGTGAAGGAAGAGATGGAGGAAGAGATGGAGGTGGATGCAAAGGAGGAGATGGAGGAAGAGATGGAGGTGGACATGAAGGAAGAGATGGAGGAAGAGATGGAGGTGGAAATGGAAGAATACAGTGAGGACATGGATGTGGACGGAAAAGACGAGGAGGAGGACATGGTCCTGGGATGAGGACGGACTCCAGCAGTAGGACAGGTATGTGCTCCCCACAGGCAGAGTGGGTGCCCTGCTGCCAGGCTGGGGCTGGGCTGGGTGCCCCGCTGAGGGACACGGTGCCCCGTGGGCTGGATTCTGGCAGCACAAGCAGCATCCCCAGCCTGTCCTGCCCTTGCTTTGGCTCACACAAGCCCCATGCCAGTGCCTGGGGCCTGACCCCCAGCCCCAGCCAGGCTCAGCGCTGGCAGCAGAGTCCCGCTCTGCCAGTGTGTCCCAGGCTGGGGGCACATGGAACAGCCCTCTGTGCCTGACTGCAATGACTCTGTCACTTGCTTTTTCTTCCAGGACTGATGGAGATCCAGGCCAGAGACGGCACCCTGCTGTAGATACGTTTTAGCATTTCTTATTGTCTTCTGTAAATACGTTTAATATAGTATCGATAGCTATGTTCTTGTAAATACGTTCTATAGATCGTTGTTGTTACAAAGGTTCTTACAATGTAAATATGTTCTGTAGTTCGTTTTTGTTGCTGCTCTTAGATAAATAAAGGACCTTTGTTTTTCATACCTCAGTTCTCTTGGCATTTTCTTTGGGCACAAGCCTCCATGGACCAAGACTTCCTTTGGAAACCCCCTCTGTCACCAGACTCTGGTACAAGCATAACACGAATTGATCCTCGTAGTTAAAGGCGTGACATTAATTGGCACAAATTTGTCCCTTAAGACTTTCTAGCACAGTAAATGTCAGTGCTCATAATCCCCAATTCCTAATGAAAGCTTTCAGTCTCCTCACCTGCCACGGCACCGCAGGGATCCACGGCAGGAGCGGGATAACTCCGGGATAAGGGGAATCTGCTCCCACTCCAGGGCTGTGCCAGGGAAGGAGGGGAATTTTTTAGTGCCTTCATTGCACACAAAAACCAAACCCAGCACCACCGAGCTGGACTTTCGTGAGCCGCAAAACAAAGCGGCCCCTGGCCTTTGGCGGAACACAACCTCACCGAGTCACGGAGCCAGAGGATGACACTTGGGAATGATCCTGGCTGCCTGCAGGCAAATCAGATGAGGGAGCCACAGGAGCTGTGGGGTTTCCTGCTCTTCCTGCAACGCCATCGGGCCAGACCAGGAGACCTTTCCTGGAACAGATCTTCCCTGTAAAGGGAGCTACACCAAAGCTCAAGCCCTCATTTAGAGACCCTTGGAAAAGGAAAGGTGAGAGGGGATTACCTGGAGCCCCAGGGGACCGAGGCGAAGGCGATGAAGAAGCAGACAGCAAAGTGCTTCCACTGCTTCTCACTCCAGCAAAGGGAACATCCCTGGAATTTCAGGGCCGGCGTCGCTCCCAAACCCCACAGGTGAACCCACACGTACTCCAGGACTGATCTCCTTCAAACTTCCAGCAGCACAGACTCACCGGGAGGAACTGCGATCCAAGGACACACATCAGCAACCGTCTTCCCGCTTGCCCCTCTCTCCACATTTTCCCTTTCCAGTGGGATGCAGGTGCCACCCCCCAGAGGCAGGAAAACTGCCTTGCAATCCGCTACAAAACCTGCCTGGAAAGCCCAGGATGCCCGGAGCCAGCAGCCGTTTCTCCTGGAGCTCCTGCTGACAGGCATTTGAAGCCTGCTGTGCCTCACAGCTGCTTTTCTGCCAAGGGCATTCCCACCTTTTCTTTTTTAGCCCAAAGAAAGGTTTGCAAAGCTGAGTTTTGTGAGAAGCGCTTCATATTTGGATCATTCTTAACTTGGAGTTTCCCTTGGCACCAAAATCAGGGGCTCACCTTTTGCTTGGAGCTTGGCTGAAGTCCTCAGCAATGCCAGGGAATGTGGCCATTGGAGGCTTTGGGCAGATTTGGCTCATCTGCCTTTTTAGGCCTTGTTTCTTTCTCTCAGCCTTCCCACTGGATTGTGGCCTCCGAGGAATACGTAAAATCCCATTCCATTCCTATTCTTTCGGACAATTTTTTGTACCGTCCCTGTACAAAACGAGGCCCCCTGTTCGGATGCTTTTCCCCACCGTTCCCCGGCACTTTTATCTGCCGGTGCATTCCCTGCGTTGCTTGGGCTCTTCCCAGCTCTCTGAGCTCCTTCACAAGGCAGCAGATCGATTTGGCCCAGGAACTAAACCCTCCCGAGGAATTGTCTGATGCCATCTCCGCATTTGACACCTGATCCTTGTGCTCAAAGGATCCCTCTTTCTTCCCTTCAGCCAATTCCAAGGCTCGCTGCCCCCAGCTGCGATCAGGCCCCAGCCTGATCCCTGCAGTCTTCCCTGCCGGGATCCTGCTCAGGAATCCCTGGGCTACAAATGTAAGAATTCATTCTTCCCACCCCTGCCCAGTTCCAAAGGATTTGGTGTCTGCCTTACCCGGCTGGAGCCTGCTTCCAACTCTGTTCTTGCTGCTTCTGCTGCTTTCCAGTTCCCAGGAATTCCACCGACGGAGCGACAGCGTTTTCCAGCTCCGCCAGGATTCCCTCTGCTGCGTTTGGGTGCTGGAAGGATATCAAAACCAGGCTCTCTGGGGCTTTACTATCAGGAAATTACATCCCCGGATTTGTTCATTTCCAAATATTATCTCTTCCCAACAAAGCACTGGGCATCCAAGGAATACAGAAAGTGATGGGCTGACCACTGCTTACTCCTCTGGAATGTCAGAGCTTGGAAAAAAAGGGCACTTGAGGCTTCTCCTGGTGCTGCCCGTGAGGTGTATTTTACTTGAGAGCCCCTTCCCGTGTCTTTCCCTGTATCCACCAAAAAATCCACCCCTTCATTCCCCAGCTGCTTGCTTCCTCCCTCTTTTCCTGTATCCAACAGAATTTTAACAGGTCAATAGTCCCCTCTGCAAGAGCACCTTTCATTCCAAACCTAAGAACAAACGAATCACTTCCCGCGGTGCAGCTCTTTTAGTGACGCGGGGCAGCGGCCACACCTCCTGCAGTACCTTTATTGTACCTCGTTTACCATGCTCAGCATTTTATTCCCTTTACACCTCTCACGCTTTCCGGACCCCTTTTTAACCAGCAGCGCTGCCCCGACGGTCCCGCGGTGCAGCTCTTTTAGTGATGCGGGGCAGCGGCCACTCCTGCTGCAGTATCTTTATTGTACCTCGTTTACCATGCTCAGCATTTCATTCCCTTTACACCTCTCACGCTTTCCGGACCCCTTTTTAACCAGCAGCGCTGCCCCGACGCTCCCGAGGTGCAGCTCTTTTAGTGACACGGGGCAGCGGCCACACCTGCTGCTGTACCTTTATTGTACCTCGTTTACCATGCTCAGCATTTTATTCCCTTTACCCCTCTCAGCCTTTCCCGTGCCGCTCTTTTTAACCAGCAGCGCTGCGCCGACGCTCCCGCGGTGCAGCTCTTTTAGTGATGCGGGGCAGCGGCCACTCCTGCTGCTGTACCTTTACAATATTTCTTAGACCATTGTCAATATTTTATTGCGCTCACACTTCCCAGCCTTTCCCATGCTGCTCTTTTTAACCAGCAGCGCTGCCCCGACGCTCCCGCGGTGCAGCTCTTTTAGTGATGCGGGGCAGCGGCCACACCTGCTGCTGTACCTTTATTGTACCTCTTTTACCATGCTCAGCATTTCATTCCCTTTACACCTCTCACGCTTTCCCGTGCCGCTCTTTTTAACCAGCAGCGCTGCCCCGACGCTCCCGCGGTGCAGCTCTTTTAGTGATGCGGGGCAGCGGCCACACCTGCTGCAGTATCTTTATTGTACCTCTTTTACCATGCTCAGCATTTCATTCCCTTTACACCTCTCACGCTTTCCGGACCCCTTTTTAACCAGCAGCGCTGCCCCGACGGTCCCGCGGTGCAGCTCTTTTAGTGACGCGGGGCAGCGGCCACTCCTGCTGCAGTATCTTTATTGTACCTCTTTTACCATGCTCAGCATTTCATTCCCTTTACACCTCTCACGCTTTCCGGACTCCTTTTTAACCAGCAGCGCTGCCCCGACGCTCCCGCGGTGCAGCTCTTTTAGTGATGTGGGGCAGCGGCCACTCCTGCTGCAGTACCTTTACAATATTTCTGAGACCATTGTCAATATTTTATTGCGCTCACACTTCCCAGCCTTTCCGTGCTGCTCTGTTTAACCAGCAGCGCTGCCCCGACGCTCCCGCGGTGCAGCTCTTTTAGTGATGTGGGGCAGCGGCTACACCTGCTGCTGTACCTTTATTGTACCTCGTTTACCATGCTCAGCATTTCATTCCCTTTACACCTCTCAGCCTTTCCCGTGCCGCTCTTTTTAACCAGCAGCGCTGCCCCGACGCTCCCGAGGTGCAGCTCTTTTAGTGATGCGGGGCAGCGGCCACTCCTGCTGCAGTACCTTTACAATATTTCTTAGACCGTTGTCAATATTTTATTGCGCTCACACTTCCCAGCCTTTCCCATGCTGCTCTGTTTAACCAGCAGCGCTGCCCCGACCGTCCCGCGGTGCAGCTCTTTTAGTGATGCGGGGCAGCGGCCACTCCTGCTGCAGTACCTTTACAATATTTCTTAGACCGTTGTCAATATTTTATTGCGCTCACACTTCCCAGCCTTTCCCATGCTGCTCTGTTTAACCAGCAGCGCTGCCCCGACGCTCCCGCGGTGCAGCTCTTTTAGTGACGCGGGGCAGCGGCCACTCCTGCTGCTGTACCTTTATTGTACCTCGTTTACCATGCTCAGCATTTCATTCCCTTTACACCTCTCAGCCTTTCCCGTGCCGCTCTTTTTAACCAGCAGCGCTGCCCCGACGCTCCCGCGGTGCAGCTCTTTTAGTGATGCGGGGCAGCGGCCACTCCTGCTGCTGTACCTTTACAGTATTTGTTAAACCATTGTCAATATTTTATTGCGCTCACACTTCCCAGCCTTTCCCATGCTGCTCTTTTTAACCAGCAGCGCTGCCCCGACGGTCCCGCGGTGCAGCTCTTTTAGTGACGCGGAGCAGCGGCCACTCCTGCTGCTGTACCTTTATTGTACCTCGTTTACCATGCTCAGCATTTTATTCCCTTTACACCTCTCACGCTTTCCGGACCCCTTTTTAACCAGCAGCGCTGCCCCGACGGTCCCGCGGTGCAGCTCTTTTAGTGATGCGGGGCAGCGGCCACTCCTGCTGCTGTACCTTTACAGTATTTCTTAAACCATTGTCAATATTTTATTGCGCTCACACTTCCCAGCCTTTCCCATGCTGCTCTGTTTAACCAGCAGCGCTGCCCCGACGCTCCCGCGGTGCAGCTCTTTTAGTGACGCGGAGAAGCGGCCACTCCTGCTGCTGTACCTTTATTGTACCTCGTTTACCATGCTCAGCATTTTATTCCCTTTACACCTCTCACGCTTTCCGGACCCCTTTTTAGCCAGCAGCGCTGCCCCGACGGTCCCGCGGTGCAGCTCTTTTAGTGATGCGGGGCAGCGGCCACTCCTGCTGCTGTACCTTTACAATATTTCTTAGACCATTGTCAATATTTTATTCCGCTCACACTTCCCAGCCTTTCCCATGCTGCTCTTTTTAACCAGCAGCGCTGCCCCGACGGTCCCGCGGTGCAGCTCTTTTAGTGACACGGGGCAGCGGCCACTCCTGCAGCAGTATCTTTATTGTACCTCGTTTACCATGCTCAGCATTTCATTCCCTTTACACCTCTCAGCCTTTCCCGTGCCGCTCTTTTTAACCAGCAGCGCTGCCCCGACGTTCCCGAGGTGCAGCTCTTTTAGTGACACGGGGCAGCGGCCACACCTGCTGCAGTACCTTTATTGTACCTCGTTTACCATGCTCAGCATTTTATTCCCTTTACACCTCTCACGCTTTCCGGACCCCTTTTTAACCAGCAGCGCTGCCCCGACGGTCCCGCGGTGCAGCTCTTTTAGTGATGCGGGGCAGCGGCCACTCCTGCAGCAGTATCTTTATTGTACCTCGTTTACCATGCTCAGCATTTCATTCCCTTTACACCTCTCACGCTTTCCGGACCCCTTTTTAACCAGCAGCGCTGCCCCGACGCTCCCGAGGTGCAGCTCTTTTAGTGACGCGGGGCAGCGGCCACACCTGCTGCTGTACCTTTATTGTACCTCGTTTACCATGCTCAGCATTTTATTCCCTTTACCCCTCTCAGCCTTTCCCGTGCCGCTCTTTTTAACCAGCAGCGCTGCGCCGACGCTCCCGCGGTGCAGCTCTTTTAGTGATGCGGGGCAGCGGCCACTCCTGCTGCTGTACCTTTACAATATTTCTTAGACCATTGTCAATATTTTATTGCGCTCACACTTCCCAGCCTTTCCCATGCTGCTCTTTTTAACCAGCAGCGCTGCCCCGACGCTCCCGCGGTGCAGCTCTTTTAGTGATGCGGGGCAGCGGCCACACCTGCTGCAGTACCTTTATTGTAGTTCTTTTACCATGCTCAGCATTTCATTCCCTTTACACCTCTCACGCTTTCCCGTGCCGCTCTTTTTAACCAGCAGCGCTGCCCCGACGCTCCCGCGGTGCAGCTCTTTTAGTGACACGGGTCAGCGGCCACTCCTGCTGCAGTACTTTTAAAGGATTTTCGACCATTTTATTTTATACCCTTCACAGATGCGACCTTTGCCGTGACACCTTTGAAGCAGCGCCCCTGCCCCACGTGCGCCGCGGTGCAGCTCATTTTATCCTGAGGAAGTGGCTACTCCTGCTGCGGTGTTGTTGTTATTTCTCAGACCTTTCTCTATATTTTACTTCCCTCACACCTCCAGTCCTTTTACGTGCCGCACGTTTACCATCAACACCACCCCAAAGGTGCCGCGGTGCAGCTGTTTTAGTGAACCCACGCAGCGGCCACTCCTGCTGCTGTACCTTTTGAGTATTTCTTAGACCATTCTCAATATTTTATTGCGCTCACACTTCCCAGCCTTTCCCATACTGCTCTGTTTAACCAGCAGCGCTGCCCCGACGCTCCCGCGGTGCAGCTCTTTTAGTGATGCGGGGCAGCGGCCACTCCTGCTGCAGTACCTTTACAATATTTCTGAGACCATTGTCAATATTTTATTGCGCTCACACTTCCCAGCCTTTCCGTGCTGCTCTGTTTAACCAGCAGCGCTGCCCCGACGCTCCCGCGGTGCAGCTCTTTTAGTGATGTGGGGCAGCGGCTACACCTGCTGCTGTACCTTTATTGTACCTCGTTTACCATGCTCAGCATTTCATTCCCTTTACACCTCTCAGCCTTTCCCGTGCCGCTCTTTTTAACCAGCAGCGCTGCCCCGACGCTCCCGAGGTGCAGCTCTTTTAGTGATGCGGGGCAGCGGCCACTCCTGCTGCAGTACCTTTACAATATTTCTTAGACCATTGTCAATATTTTATTCCGCTCACACTTCCCAGCCTTTCCGTGCTGCTCTTTTTGACCAGCAGCGCTGCCCCGACCGTCCCGCGGTGCAGCTCTTTTAGTGATGCGGGGCAGCGGCCACTCCTGCTGCAGTATCTTTATTGTACCTCTTTTACCATGCTCAGCATTTCATTCCCTTTACACCTCTCACGCTTTCCGGGCCCCTTTTTAACCAGCAGCGCTGCCCCGACGCTCCCGCGGTGTAGCTCTTTTAGTGACACGGGGCAGCAGCCACTCCTGCTGCAGTACTTTTAAAGGATTTTCGACCATTTTATTTTATACCCTTCACAGATGCGACCTTTGCCGTGACACCTTTGATGCAGCGCCCCTGCCCCACGTGCGCCGCGGTGCAGCTCATTTTATCCTGAGGAAGTGACTACTCCTGCTGCGGTGTTGTTGTTATTTCTCAGACCTTTCTCTATATTTTATTTCCCTCACACCTCCAGGCTTTTACGTGCCGCACGTTTACCATCAACACCACCCCAAAGGTGCCGCGGTGCAGCTGTTTTAGTGAACCCACGCAGCGGCCACAACTGCTGCTGTACCTTTATTGTACCTCGTTTACCATGCTCAGCATTTCATTCCCTTTACACCTCTCAGCCTTTCCCGTGCCGCTCTTTTTAACCAGCAGCGCTGCCCCGACGCTCCCGCGGTGCAGCTCTTTTAGTCACACGGGGCAGCGGCCACACCTGCTGCTGTACCTTTATTGTACCTCGTTTACCATGCTCAGCATTTTATTCCCTTTACACCCCTCAGCCTTTCCCGTGCCGCTCTTTTTAACCAGCAGCGCTGCCCAGACCGTCCCGCGGTGCAGCTCTTTTAGTGATGCGGGGCAGCGGCCACTCCTGCTGCAGTACCTTTACAATATTTCTTAGACCGTTGTCAATATTTTATTGCGCTCACACTTCCCAGCCTTTCCCATGCTGCTCTGTTTAACCAGCAGCGCTGCCCCGACGGTCCCGCGGTGCAGCTCTTTTAGTGATGCGGGGCAGCGGCCACTCCTGCTGCTGTACCTTTACAGTATTTGTTAAACCATTGTCAATATTTTATTGCGCTCACACTTCCCAGCCTTTCCCATGCTGCTCTTTTTAACCAGCAGCGCTGCCCCGACGGTCCCGCGGTGCAGCTCTTTTAGTGACGCGGAGCAGCGGCCACTCCTGCTGCTGTACCTTTATTGTACCTCGTTTACCATGCTCAGCATTTTATTCCCTTTACACCTCTCACGCTTTCCGGACCCCTTTTTAACCAGCAGCGCTGCCCCGACCGTCCCGCGGTGCAGCTCTTTTAGTGATGCGGGGCAGCGGCCACTCCTGCTGCTGTACCTTTACAGTATTTCTTAAACCATTGTCAATATTTTATTGCGCTCACACTTCCCAGCCTTTCCCATGCTGCTCTGTTTAACCAGCAGCGCTGCCCCGACGCTCCCGCGGTGCAGCTCTTTTAGTGATGCGGGGCAGCGGCCACTCCTGCTGCAGTATCTTTATTGTACCTCGTTTACCATGCTCAGCATTTCATTCCCTTTACACCTCTCACGCTTTCCGGACCCCTTTTTAACCAGCAGCGCTGCCCCGACGCTCCCGCGGTGCAGCTCTTTTAGTGATGCGGGGCAGCGGCCACTCCTGCTGCAGTACCTTTACAATATTTCTTAGACCATTGTCAATATTTTATTGCGCTCACACTTCCCAGCCTTTCCCATACTGCTCTGTTTAACCAGCAGCGCTGCCCCGACGCTCCCGCGGTGCAGCTCTTTTAGTGACACGGGGCAGCAGCCACTCCTGCTGCAGTACTTTTAAAGGATTTTCGACCATTTTATTTTATACCCTTCACAGATGCGACCTTTGCCGTGACACCTTTGAAGCAGCACCCCTGCCCCACGTGCGCCGCGGTGCAGCTCATTTTATCCTGAGGAAGTGGCTACTCCTGCTGCGGTGTTGTTGTTATTTCTCAGACCTTTCTCTATATTTTATTTCCCTCACACCTCCAGTCCTTTTACGTGCCGCACGTTTACCGTCAGCACCACCCCAAAGGTGCCGCGGTGCAGCTGTTTTAGTGAACCCACGCAGCGGCCACAACTGCTGCTGTACCTTTTGAGTATTTCTTAGACCATTCTCAATATTTTATTGCGCTCACACTTCCCAGCCTTTCCGTGCTGCTCTGTTTAACCAGCAGCGCTGCCCCGACGCTCCCGCGGTGCAGCTCTTTTAGTGATGCGGGGCAGCGGTCACTCCTGCTGCTGTACCTTTACAATATTTCTTAGACCATTGTCAATACTTTATTGCGCTGACGTTTCTCAGCCTTTCCCGTGCTGCTCTGTTTAACCAGCAGCGCTGCCCCGACGCTCCCGCGGTGCAGCTCCCTTAGTGACACGGGGCAGGGGCCGAGAGCCCTCTAGGTGCGGCTCCTCTATAGCACTTTACCGTTTTCTATTTTATTTCATTGGCACGTCGCGCGTTGCGCCGGGCGCCTCATTCGGGGACATGCGCCGGCTCCCACAGCGCCCCGCCCGCCGCCGCTCCCCGGGGGCCTCCCCGCTGCTCTCGGGAGATCGCACACCGCACGCGGCCCAAGCCCCGTCTCGCCGACGGCACTCACCACCCGCCGCCCGCCGCCGCGTTCTCCCGCTCCCTACCGGCACGAAGCGGCGCTGCCGATGACGGAGCCGATGCGCGGCTGCCACGCCGCTCTCTCCGCGCCTCAGGGCCGGCGCCTTCGGCCGCACAGGGCGGCGTCCCCGCATCCGGGCCAGCCCGCGGAGCTCCTGCCGCCGCCGCCGCCGCCCCCCGACTGAGGGGCCGCGACGCCGGCGCCCCCTTTTATACTCCGCACCCCCTTTTCCCGCCACTGCCGCGGTGGGCTCCCCCCGCCTAAAAATCGCCCAGAAGCGCCCGAGGCGGGAACGGCGCAGCCCCACCGGCGCCTCGGAGAAGCTCTTCTAGTGACAAGGAGCAGCGGCCACTCCTGCTGCACTACCTTTATTGTACCTCGTTTACCATGCTCAGCATTTCATTCCCTTTACACCTCTCACGCTTTCCGGACCCCTTTTTAACCAGCAGCACTGCCCCCACGCTCCCGCGGTGCAGCTCTTTTAGTGATGCGGGGCAGCGGCCACACCTGCTGCTGTACCTTTATTGTACCTCTTTTACCATGCTCAGCATTTCATTCCCTTTACACCTCTCACGCTTTCCCGTGCCGCTCTTTTTAACCAGCAGCGCTGCCCCGACGCTCCCGCGGTGCAGCTCTTTTAGTGATGCGGGGCAGCGGCCACTCCTGCTGCAGTACCTTTACAATATTTCTTAGACCGTTGTCAATATTTTATTGCGCTCACACTTCCCAGCCTTTCCCATGCTGCTCTGTTTAACCAGCAGCGCTGCCCCGACGGTCCCGCGGTGCAGCTCTTTTAGTGATGCGGGGCAGCGGCCACTCCTGCTGCTGTACCTTTACAGTATTTGTTAAACCATTGTCAATATTTTATTGCGCTCACACTTCCCAGCCTTTCCCATGCTGCTCTTTTTAACCAGCAGCGCTGCCCCGACGGTCCCGCGGTGCAGCTCTTTTAGTGACGCGGAGCAGCGGCCACTCCTGCTGCTGTACCTTTATTGTACCTCGTTTACCATGCTCAGCATTTTATTCCCTTTACACCTCTCACGCTTTCCGGACCCCTTTTTAACCAGCAGCGCTGCCCCGACGGTCCCGCGGTGCAGCTCTTTTAGTGATGCGGGGCAGCGGCCACTCCTGCTGCTGTACCTTTACAGTATTTCTTAAACCATTGTCAATATTTTATTGCGCTCACACTTCCCAGCCTTTCCCATGCTGCTCTGTTTAACCAGCAGCGCTGCCCCGACGCTCCCGCGGTGCAGCTCTTTTAGTGACGCGGAGAAGCGGCCACTCCTGCTGCTGTACCTTTATTGTACCTCGTTTACCATGCTCAGCATTTTATTCCCTTTACACCTCTCACGCTTTCCGGACCCCTTTTTAGCCAGCAGCGCTGCCCCGACGGTCCCGCGGTGCAGCTCTTTTAGTGATGCGGGGCAGCGGCCACTCCTGCTGCAGTACCTTTACAATATTTCTTAGACCATTGTCAATATTTTATTCCGCTCACACTTCCCAGCCTTTCCCATGCTGCTCTTTTTAACCAGCAGCGCTGCCCCGACGGTCCCGCGGTGCAGCTCTTTTAGTGACGCGGAGCAGCGGCCACTCCTGCTGCTGTACCTTTATTGTACCTCGTTTACCATGCTCAGCATTTTATTCCCTTTACACCTCTCACGCTTTCCGGACCCCTTTTTAACCAGCAGCGCTGCCCCGACCGTCCCGCGGTGCAGCTCTTTTAGTGATGCGGGGCAGCGGCCACTCCTGCTGCTGTACCTTTACAGTATTTCTTAAACCATTGTCAATATTTTATTGCGCTCACACTTCCCAGCCTTTCCCATGCTGCTCTGTTTAACCAGCAGCGCTGCCCCGACGCTCCCGCGGTGCAGCTCTTTTAGTGATGCGGGGCAGCGGCCACTCCTGCTGCAGTATCTTTATTGTACCTCGTTTACCATGCTCAGCATTTCATTCCCTTTACACCTCTCACGCTTTCCGGACCCCTTTTTAACCAGCAGCGCTGCCCCGACGCTCCCGCGGTGCAGCTCTTTTAGTGATGCGGGGCAGCGGCCACTCCTGCTGCAGTACCTTTACAATATTTCTTAGACCATTGTCAATATTTTATTGCGCTCACACTTCCCAGCCTTTCCCATACTGCTCTGTTTAACCAGCAGCGCTGCCCCGACGCTCCCGCGGTGCAGCTCTTTTAGTGACACGGGGCAGCAGCCACTCCTGCTGCAGTACTTTTAAAGGATTTTCGACCATTTTATTTTATACCCTTCACAGATGCGACCTTTGCCGTGACACCTTTGAAGCAGCACCCCTGCCCCACGTGCGCCGCGGTGCAGCTCATTTTATCCTGAGGAAGTGGCTACTCCTGCTGCGGTGTTGTTGTTATTTCTCAGACCTTTCTCTATATTTTATTTCCCTCACACCTCCAGTCCTTTTACGTGCCGCACGTTTACCGTCAGCACCACCCCAAAGGTGCCGCGGTGCAGCTGTTTTAGTGAACCCACGCAGCGGCCACAACTGCTGCTGTACCTTTTGAGTATTTCTTAGACCATTCTCAATATTTTATTGCGCTCACACTTCCCAGCCTTTCCGTGCTGCTCTGTTTAACCAGCAGCGCTGCCCCGACGCTCCCGCGGTGCAGCTCTTTTAGTGATGCGGGGCAGCGGTCACTCCTGCTGCTGTACCTTTACAATATTTCTTAGACCATTGTCAATACTTTATTGCGCTGACGTTTCTCAGCCTTTCCCGTGCTGCTCTGTTTAACCAGCAGCGCTGCCCCGACGCTCCCGCGGTGCAGCTCCCTTAGTGACACGGGGCAGGGGCCGAGAGCCCTCTAGGTGCGGCTCCTCTATAGCACTTTACCGTTTTCTATTTTATTTCATTGGCACGTCGCGCGTTGCGCCGGGCGCCTCATTCGGGGACATGCGCCGGCTCCCACAGCGCCCCGCCCGCCGCCGCTCCCCGGGGGCCTCCCCGCTGCTCTCGGGAGATCGCACACCGCACGCGGCCCAAGCCCCGTCTCGCCGACGGCACTCACCACCCGCCGCCCGCCGCCGCGTTCTCCCGCTCCCTACCGGCACGAAGCGGCGCTGCCGATGACGGAGCCGATGCGCGGCTGCCACGCCGCTCTCTCCGCGCCTCAGGGCCGGCGCCTTCGGCCGCACACGGCGGCGTCCCCGCATCCGGGCCAGCCCGCGGAGCTCCTGCCGCCGCCGCCGCCGCCCCCCGACTGAGGGGCCGCGACGCCGGCGCCCCCTTTTATACTCCGCACCCCCTTTTCCCGCCACTGCCGCGGTGGGCTCCCCCCGCCTAAAAATCGCCCAGAAGCGCCCGAGGCGGGAACGGCGCAGCCCCACCGGCGCCTCGGAGAAGCTCTTCTAGTGACAAGGAGCAGCGGCCACTCCTGCTGCACTACCTTTATTGTACCTCGTTTACCATGCTCAGCATTTCATTCCCTTTACACCTCTCACGCTTTCCGGACCCCTTTTTAACCAGCAGCACTGCCCCCACGCTCCCGCGGTGCAGCTCTTTTAGTGATGCGGGGCAGCGGCCACACCTGCTGCTGTACCTTTATTGTACCTCTTTTACCATGCTCAGCATTTCATTCCCTTTACACCTCTCACGCTTTCCCGTGCCGCTCTTTTTAACCAGCAGCGCTGCCCCGACGCTCCCGCGGTGCAGCTCTTTTAGTGATGCGGGGCAGCGGCCACACCTGCTGCAGTATCTTTATTGTACCTCGTTTACCATGCTCAGCATTTCATTCCCTTTACACCTCTCACGCTTTCCGGACCCCTTTTTAACCAGCAGCGCTGCCCCGACGGTCCCGCGGTGCAGCTCTTTTAGTGATGCGGGGCAGCGGCCACTCCTGCTGCAGTACCTTTACAATATTTCTTAGACCGTTGTCAATATTTTATTGCGCTCACACTTCCCAGCCTTTCCCATGCTGCTCTGTTTAACCAGCAGCGCTGCCCCGACGGTCCCGCGGTGCAGCTCTTTTAGTGATGCGGGGCAGCGGCCACTCCTGCTGCTGTACCTTTACAGTATTTGTTAAACCATTGTCAATATTTTATTGCGCTCACACTTCCCAGCCTTTCCCATGCTGCTCTTTTTAACCAGCAGCGCTGCCCCGACGGTCCCGCGGTGCAGCTCTTTTAGTGACGCGGAGCAGCGGCCACTCCTGCTGCTGTACCTTTATTGTACCTCGTTTACCATGCTCAGCATTTTATTCCCTTTACACCTCTCACGCTTTCCGGACCCCTTTTTAACCAGCAGCGCTGCCCCGACGGTCCCGCGGTGCAGCTCTTTTAGTGATGCGGGGCAGCGGCCACTCCTGCTGCTGTACCTTTACAGTATTTCTTAAACCATTGTCAATATTTTATTGCGCTCACACTTCCCAGCCTTTCCCATGCTGCTCTGTTTAACCAGCAGCGCTGCCCCGACGCTCCCGCGGTGCAGCTCTTTTAGTGACGCGGAGAAGCGGCCACTCCTGCTGCTGTACCTTTATTGTACCTCGTTTACCATGCTCAGCATTTTATTCCCTTTACACCTCTCACGCTTTCCGGACCCCTTTTTAGCCAGCAGCGCTGCCCCGACGGTCCCGCGGTGCAGCTCTTTTAGTGATGCGGGGCAGCGGCCACTCCTGCTGCAGTACCTTTACAATATTTCTTAGACCATTGTCAATATTTTATTCCGCTCACACTTCCCAGCCTTTCCCATGCTGCTCTTTTTAACCAGCAGCGCTGCCCCGACGGTCCCGCGGTGCAGCTCTTTTAGTGATGCGGGGCAGCGGCCACTCCTGCAGCAGTATCTTTATTGTACCTCGTTTACCATGCTCAGCATTTTATTCCCTTTACACCTCTCACGCTTTCCGGACCCCTTTTTAACCAGCAGCGCTGCCCCGACGGTCCCGCGGTGCAGCTCTTTTAGTGATGCGGGGCAGCGGCCACTCCTGCTGCAGTATCTTTATTGTACCTCGTTTACCATGCTCAGCATTTCATTCCCTTTACACCTCTCACGCTTTCCGGACCCCTTTTTAACCAGCAGCACTGCCCCGACGCTCCCGCGGTGCAGCTCTTTTAGTGATGCGGGGCAGCGGCCACACCTGCTGCAGTACCTTTATTGTAGTTCTTTTACCATGCTCAGCATTTCATTCCCTTTACACCTCTCACGCTTTCCCGTGCCGCTCTTTTTAACCAGCAGCGCTGCCCCGACGCTCCCGCGGTGCAGCTCTTTTAGTGATGCGGGGCAGCGGCCACTCCTGCTGCTGTACCTTTACAATATTTGTTAAACCATTGTCAATATTTTATTGCGCTCACACTTCCCAGCCTTTCCCATGCTGCTCTGTTTAACCAGCAGCGCTGCCCCGACGCTCCCGAGGTGCAGCTCTTTTAGTGACGCGGAGCAGCGGCCACTCCTGCTGCTGTACCTGTATTGTACCTCGTTTACCATGCTCAGCATTTTATTCCCTTTACACCTCTCACGCTTTCCGGACCCCTTTTTAGCCAGCAGCGCTGCCCCGACGCTCCCGCGGTGCAGCTCTTTTAGTGATGCGGGGCAGCGGCCACTCCTGCTGCTGTACCTGTATTGTACCTCGTTTACCATGGTCAGCATTTCATTCCCTTTACACCTCTCAGCCTTTCCCGTGCCGCTCTTTTTAACCAGCAGCGCTGCCCCGACGCTCCCGCGGTGCAGCTCTTTTAGTCACACGGGGCAGCGGCCACACCTGCTGCTGTACCTTTATTGTACCTCGTTTACCATGCTCAGCATTTTATTCCCTTTACACCTCTCACGCTTTCCGGACCCCTTTTTAGCCAGCAGCGCTGCCCCGACGGTCCCGCGGTGCAGCTCTTTTAGTGATGCGGGGCAGCGGCCACTCCTGCTGCAGTACCTTTACAATATTTCTTAGACCATTGTCAATATTTTATTCCGCTCACACTTCCCAGCCTTTCCCGTGCTGCTCTGTTTAACCAGCAGCGCTGCCCCGACGCTCCCGCGGTGCAGCTCTTTTAGTGACACGGGGCAGCAGCCACTCCTGCTGCTGTACTTTTAAAGGATTTTCGACCATTTTATTTTATACCCTTCACAGATGCGACCTTTGCCGTGACACCTTTGAAGCAGCACCCCTGCCCCAGGTGCGCCGCGGTGCAGCTCCCTTAGTGACACGGGGCAGGGGCCGAGAGCCCTCTAGGTGCGGCTCCTCTATAGCACTTTACCGTTTTCTATTTTATTTCATTGGCACCTCGCGCGTTGCGCCGGGCGCCTCATTCGGGGACATGCGCCGGCTCCCACAGCGCCCCGCCCGCCGCCGCTCCCCGGGGGCCTCCCCGCTGCTCTCGGGAGATCGCACACCGCACGCGGCCCAAGCCCCGTCTCGCCGACGGCACTCACCACCCGCCGCCCGCCGCCGCGTTCTCCCGCTCCCTACCGGCACGAAGCGGCGCTGCCGATGACGGAGCCGATGCGCGGCTGCCACGCCGCTCTCTCCGCGCCTCAGGGCCGGCGCCTTCGGCCGCACACGGCGGCGTCCCCGCATCCGGGCCAGCCCGCGGAGCTCCTGCCGCCGCCGCCGCCGCCCCCCGACTGAGGGGCCGCGACGCCGGCGCCCCCTTTTATACTCCGCACCCCCTTTTCCCGCCACTGCCGCGGTGGGCTCCCCCCGCCTCAAAATCGCCCAGAAGCGCCCGAGGCGGGAACGGCGCAGCCCCACCGGCGCCTCGGAGAAGCTCTTCTAGTGACAAGGAGCAGCGGCCACTCCTGCTGCAGTACCTTTATTGTACCTCGTTTACCATGCTCAGCATTTTATTCCCTTTACACCTCTCACGCTTTCCGGACCCCTTTTTAACCAGCAGCGCTGCCCCGACGGTCCCGCGGTGCAGCTCTTTTAGTGACACGGGGCAGCGGCCACACCTGCTGCAGTACCTTTATTGTACCTCGTTTACCATGCTCAGCATTTCATTCCCTTTACACCTCTCACGCTTTCCCGTGCCGCTCTTTTTAACCAGCAGCGCTGCCCCGACGCTCCCGCGGTGCAGCTCTTTTAGTGATGCGGGGCAGCGGCCACTCCTGCAGCAGTATCTTTATTGTACCTCTTTTACCATGCTCAGCATTTCATTCCCTTTACACCTCTCACGCTTTCCGGACCCCTTTTTAACCAGCAGCGCTGCCCCGACGCTCCCGCGGTGCAGCTCTTTTAGTGATGCGGGGCAGCGGCCACTCCTGCTGCTGTACCTTTTCAATATTTCTTAAACCATTGTCAATATTTTATTGCGCTCACACTTCCCAGCCTTTCCCATGCTGCTCTGTTTAACCAGCAGCGCTGCCCCGACGCTCCCGAGGTGCAGCTCTTTTAGTGACGCGGGGCAGCGGCCACACCTGCTGCACTACCTTTATTGTACCTCGTTTACCATGCTCAGCATTTCATTCCCTTTACACCTCTCACGCTTTCCGGACCCCTTTTTAACCAGCAGCACTGCCCCGACGCTCCCGCGGTGCAGCTCTTTTAGTGATGCGGGGCAGCGGCCACACCTGCTGCTGTACCTTTATTGTACCTCTTTTACCATGCTCAGCATTTCATTCCCTTTACACCTCTCACGCTTTCCCGTGCCGCTCTTTTTAACCAGCAGCGCTGCCCCGACGCTCCCGCGGTGCAGCTCTTTTAGTGATGCGGGGCAGCGGCCACTCCTGCAGCAGTATCTTTATTGTAGTTCTTTTACCATGCTCAGCATTTCATTCCCTTTACACCTCTCACGCTTTCCGGACCCCTTTTTAACCAGCAGCGCTGCCCCGACCGTCCCGCGGTGCAGCTCTTTTAGTGATGCGGGGCAGCGGCCACTCCTGCTGCAGTACCTTTACAATATTTCTTAGACCATTGACAATATTTTATTCCGCTCACACTTCCCAGCCTTTCCGTGCTGCTCTTTTTGACCAGCAGCGCTGCCCCGACCGTCCCGCGGTGCAGCTCTTTTAGTGATGCGGGGCAGCGGCCACACCTGCTGCTGTACCTTTATTGTACCTCGTTTACCATGCTCAGCATTTCATTCCCTTTACACCTCTCAGCCTTTCCCGTGCCGCTCTTTTTAACCAGCAGCGCTGCCCCGACGCTCCCGCGGTGCAGCTCGTTTAGTGACACGGGGCAGCGGCCACACCTGCTGCAGTACCTTTACAGTATTTCTTAGACCATTGTCAATATTTTATTGCGCTCACACTTCCCAGCCTTTCCAGTGCCGCTCTGTTTAACCAGCAGCGCGGCCCCGACCGTCCCGCGGTGCAGCTCTTTTAGTGATGCGGGGCAGCGGCCACACCTGCTGCAGTACCTTTATTGTACCTCGTTTACCATGCTCAGCATTTTATTCCCTTTACACCTCTCACGCTTTCCGGACCCCTTTTTAACCAGCAGCGCTGCCCCGACGGTCCCGCGGTGCAGCTCTTTTAGTGATGCGGGGCAGCGGCCACTCCTGCTGCTGTACCTTTATTGTACCTCGTTTACCATGCTCAGCATTTCATTCCCTTTACACCTCTCACGCTTTCCGGACCCCTTTTTAACCAGCAGCGCTGCCCCGACGCTCCCGCGGTGCAGCTCTTTTAGTGACACGGGGCAGCGGCCACACCTGCTGCAGTATCTTTATTGTAGTTCTTTTACCATGCTCAGCATTTCATTCCCTTTACACCTCTCACGCTTTCCGGACCCCTTTTTAACCAGCAGCGCTGCCCCGACCGTCCCGCGGTGCAGCTCTTTTAGTGACGCGGGGCAGCGGCCACACCTGCTGCAGTACCTTTATTGTACCTCGTTTACAATGCTCAGCATTTTATTCCCTTTACACCTCTCAGCCTTTCCCGTGCCGCTCTTTTTAACCAGCAGCGCTGCCCCGACGCTCCCGCGGTGCAGCTCTTTTAGTGATGCGGGGCAGCGGCCACTCCTGCTGCTGTACCTTTACAGTATTTCTTAAACCATTGTCAATATTTTATTGCGCTCACACTTCCCAGCCTTTCCCATGCTGCTCTGTTTAACCAGCAGCGCTGCCCCGACGCTCCCGCGGTGCAGCTCTTTTAGTCACACGGGTCAGCGGCCACACCTGCTGCTGTACCTTTATTGTACCTCGTTTACCATGCTCAGCATTTTATTCCCTTTACACCTCTCACGCTTTCCGGACCCCTTTTTAGCCAGCAGCGCTGCCCCGACGGTCCCGCGGTGCAGCTCTTTTAGTGATGCGGGGCAGCGGCCACTCCTGCTGCAGTACCTTTACAATATTTCTTAGACCATTGTCAATATTTTATTGCGCTCACACTTCCCAGCCTTTCCCATGCTGCTCTGTTTAACCAGCAGCGCTGCCCCGACGCTCCCGCGGTGCAGCTCTTTTAGTGACACGGGGCAGCAGCCACTCCTGCTGCAGTACTTTTAAAGGATTTTCGACCATTTCATTTTATACCCTTCACAGATGCGACCTTTGCCGTGACACCTTTGAAGCAGCACCCCTGCCCCACGTGCGCCGCGGTGCAGCTCATTTTATCCTGAGGAAGTGGCTACTCCTGCTGCGGTGTTGTTGTTATTTCTCAGACCTTTCTCTATATTTTATTTCCCTCACACCTCCAGTCCTTTTACGTGCCGCACGTTTACCGTCAGCACCACCCCAAAGGTGCCGCGGTGCAGCTGTTTTAGTGAACCCACGCAGCGGCCACAACTGCTGCTGTACCTTTTGAGTATTTCTTAGACCATTCTCAATATTTTATTGCGCTCACACTTCCCAGCCTTTCCCATGCTGCTCTGTTTAAGCAGCAGCGCTGCCCCGACGCTCCCGCGGTGCAGCTCTTTTAGTCACACGGGGCAGCGGCCACACCTGCTGCTGTACCTTTATTGTACCTCGTTTACCATGCTCAGCATTTTATTCCCTTTACACCTCTCACGCTTTCCGGACCCCTTTTTAACCAGCAGCGCTGCCCCGACCGTCCCGCGGTGCAGCTCTTTTAGTGATGCGGGGCAGCGGCCACAACTGCTGCAGTACCTTTACAATATTTCTTAGACCATTGTCAATACTTTATTGCGCTGACGTTTCCCAGCCTTTCCCGTGCTGCTCTTTTTAACCAGCAGCGCTGCCCCGACGGTCCCGCGGTGCAGCTCTTTTAGTGATGCGGGGCAGCGGCCACTCCTGCTGCTGTACCTTTACAATATTTCTTAGACCATTGTCAATACTTTATTGCGCTGACGTTTCTCAGCCTTTCCCGTGCCGCTCTGTTTAACCAGCAGCGCTGCCCCGACGCTCCCGCGGTGCAGCTCCCTTAGTGACACGGGGCAGGGGCCGAGAGCCCTCTAGGTGCGGCTCCTCTATAGCACTTTACCGTTTTCTATTTTATTTCATTGGCACGTCGCGCGTTGCGCCGGGCGCCTCATTCGGGGACATGCGCCGGCTCCCACAGCGCCCCGCCCGCCGCCGCTCCCCGGGGGCCTCCCCGCTGCTCTCGGGAGATCGCACACCGCACGCGGCCCAAGCCCCGTCTCGCCGACGGCACTCACCACCCGCCGCCCGCCGCCGCGTTCTCCCGCTCCCTACCGGCACGAAGCGGCGCTGCCGATGACGGAGCCGATGCGCGGCTGCCACGCCGCTCTCTCCGCGCCTCAGGGCCGGCGCCTTCGGCCGCACACGGCGGCGTCCCCGCATCCGGGCCAGCCCGCGGAGCTCCTGCCGCCGCCGCCGCCGCCCCCCGACTGAGGGGCCGCGACGCCGGCGCCCCCTTTTATACTCCGCACCCCCTTTTCCCGCCACTGCCGCGGTGGGCTCCCCCCGCCTCAAAATCGCCCAGAAGCGCCCGAGGCGGGAACGGCGCAGCCCCACCGGCGCCTCGGAGAAGCTCTTCTAGTGACAAGGAGCAGCGGCCACCCCTCCTGCAGTACCTTTATTGTACCTCGTTTACCATGCTCAGCATTTCATTCCCTTTACACCTCTCAGCCTTTCCCGTGCCGCTCTTTTTAACCAGCAGCGCTGCCCCGACGTTCCCGAGGTGCAGCTCTTGTAGTGATGCGGAGCAGCGGCCACACCTGCTGCTGTACCTTTATTGTACCTCGTTTACCATGCTCAGCATTTCATTCCCTTTACACCTCTCACGCTTTCCGGACCCCTTTTTAGCCAGCAGCGCTGCCCCGACGCTCCCGCGGTGCAGCTCTTTTAGTGATGCGGGGCAGCGGCCACTCCTGCTGCAGTACCTTTACAGTATTTCTTAAACCATTGTCAATATTTTATTGCGCTCACACTTCCCAGCCTTTCCCATGCTGCTCTGTTTAACCAGCAGCGCTGCCCCGACGCTCCCGCGGTGCAGCTCTTTTAGTGACGCGGAGCAGCGGCCACTCCTGCTGCTGTACCTTTTTTGTACCTCGTTTACCATGCTCAGCATTTTATTCCCTTTACACCTCTCAGCCTTTCCCGTGCCGCTCTTTTTAACCAGCAGCGCTGCGCCGACGCTCCCGCGGTGCAGCTCTTTTAGTGATGCGGGGCAGCGGCCACTCCTGCAGCAGTATCTTTATTGTACCTCTTTTACCATGCTCAGCATTTCATTCCCTTTACACCTCTCACGCTTTCCGGACCCCTTTTTAACCAGCAGCGCTGCCCCGACGCTCCCGAGATGCAGCTCTTTTAGTGATGCGGGGCAGCGGCCACTCCTGCTGCAGTACCTTTACAATATTTCTTAGACCATTGTCAATATTTTATTGCGCTCACACTTCCCAGCCTTTCCCATGCTGCTCTGTTTAACCAGCAGCGCTGCCCCGACGCTCCCGAGGTGCAGCTCTTTTAGTGATGCGGGGCAGCGGCCACACCTGCTGCAGTACCTTTATTGTACCTCGTTTACCATGCTCAGCATTTTATTCCCTTTACACCTCTCACGCTTTCCGGACCCCTTTTTAACCAGCAGCACTGCCCCGACGCTCCCGCGGTGCAGCTCTTTTAGTGACACGGGGCAGCGGCCACACCTGCTGCAGTACCTTTATTGTACCTCGTTTACCATGCTCAGCATTTCATTCCCTTTACACCTCTCACGCTTTCCCGTGCCGCTCTTTTTAACCAGCAGCGCTGCCCCGACGCTCCCGCGGTGCAGCTCTTTTAGTGATGCGGGGCAGCGGCCACACCTGCTGCAGTACCTTTATTGTACCTCGTTTACCATGCTCAGCATTTTATTCCCTTTACACCTCTCACGCTTTCCGGACCCCTTTTTAACCAGCAGCGCTGCCCCGACGCTCCCGCGGTGCAGCTCTTTTAGTGACGCGGAGCAGCGGCCACACCTGCTGCTGTACCTTTATTGTACCTCGTTTACCATGCTCAGCATTTTATTCCCTTTACACCTCTCACGCTTTCCGGACCCCTTTTTAACCAGCAGCGCTGCCCCGACGGTCCCGCGGTGCAGCTCTTTTAGTGATGCGGGGCAGCGGCCACTCCTGCTGCTGTACCTTTACAGTATTTCTTAAACCATTCTCAATATTTTATTGCGCTCACACTTCCCAGCCTTTCCCATGCTGCTCTGTTTAACCAGCAGCGCTGCCCCGACGCTCCCGCGGTGCAGCTCTTTTAGTGATGCGGGGCAGCGGCCACTCCTGCTGCAGTACCTTTATTGTACCTCGTTTACCATGCTCAGCATTTCATTCCCTTTACACCTCTCAGCCTTTCCCGTGCCGCTCTTTTTAACCAGCAGCGCTGCCCCGACGCTCCCGCGGTGCAGCTCTTTTAGTGATGTGGGGCAGCGGCCACTCCTGCTGCAGTACCTTTACAATATTTCTTAGACCATTGTCAATATTTTATTGCGCTCACACTTCCCAGCCTTTCCGTGCTGCTCTTTTTAACCAGCAGCGCTGCCCCGACGCTCCCGCGGTGCAGCACTTTTAGTGACACTGGGCAGCGGCCACACCTGCTGCTGTACCTTTATTGTACCTCGTTTACCATGCTCAGCATTTTATTCCCTTTACACCTCTCAGCCTTTCCCGTGCCGCTCTTTTTAACCAGCAGCGCTGCCCCGACGCTCCCGCGGTGCAGCTCCCTTAGTGACACGGGGCAGGGGCCGAGAGCCCTCTAGGTGCGGCTCCTCTATAGCACTTTACCGTTTTCTATTTTATTTCATTGGCACGTCGCGCGTTGCGCCGGGCGCCTCATTCGGGGACATTCGCCGGCTCCCACAGCGCCCCGCCCGCCGCCGCTCCCCGGGGGCCTCCCCGCTGCTCTCGGGAGATCGCACACCGCACGCGGCCCAAGCCCCGTCTCGCCGACGGCACTCACCACCCGCCGCCCGCCGCCGCGTTCTCCCGCTCCCTACCGGCACGAAGCGGCGCTGCCGATGACGGAGCCGATGCGCGGCTGCCACGCCGCTCTCCCCGCGCCTCAGGGCCGGCGCCTTCGGCCGCACACGGCGGCGTCCCCGCATCCGGGCCAGCCCGCGGAGCTCCTGCCGCCGCCGCCGCCGCCCCCCGACTGAGGGGCCGCGACGCCGGCGCCCCCTTTTATACTCCGCACCCCCTTTTCCCGCCACTGCCGCGGTGGGCTCCCCCCGCCTCAAAATCGCCCAGAAGCGCCCGAGGCGGGAACGGCGCAGCCCCACCGGCGCCTCGGAGAAGCTCTTCTAGTGACAAGGAGCAGCGGCCACCCCTCCTGCAGTACCTTTATTGTACCTCGTTTACCATGCTCAGCATTTCATTCCCTTTACACCTCTCAGCCTTTCCCGTGCCGCTCTTTTTAACCAGCAGCGCTGCCCCGACGTTCCCGAGGTGCAGCTCTTGTAGTGATGCGGAGCAGCGGCCACACCTGCTGCTGTACCTTTATTGTACCTCGTTTACCATGCTCAGCATTTCATTCCCTTTACACCTCTCACGATTTCCGGACCCCTTTTTAACCAGCAGCGCTGCCCCGACGCTCTCGCGGTGCAGCTCTTTTAGTGACGCGGGGCAGCGGCCACTCCTGCTGCAGTACCTTTACAATATTTCTTAGACCATTGTCAATATTTTATTGCGCTCACACTTCCCAGCCTTTCCCATGCTGCTCTGTTTAACCAGCAGCGCTGCCCCGACGGTCCCGCGGTGCAGCTCTTTTAGTGACACGAGGCAGCGGCCACTCCTGCTGCTGTACCTTTATTGTACCTCGTTTACCATGCTCAGCATTTTATTCCCTTTACACCTCTCACGCTTTCCGGACCCCTTTTTAACCAGCAGCGCTGCCCCGACGCTCCCGCGGTGCAGCTCTTTTAGTGATGCGGGGCAGCGGCCACTCCTGCTGCAGTACCTTTACAATATTTCTTAGACCATTGTCAATATTTTATTGCGCTCACACTTCCCAGCCTTTCCCATGCTGCTCTTTTTAACCAGCAGCGCTGCCCCGACGCTCCCGCGGTGCAGCTCTTTTAGTGACACGGGGCAGCAGCCACTCCTGCTGCAGTACTTTTAAAGGATTTTCGACCTTTTTATTTTATACCCTTCACAGATGCGACCTTTGCCGTGACACCTTTGAAGCAGCGCCCCTGCCCCACGTGCGCCGCGGTGCAGCTCATTTTATCCTGAGGAAGTGGCTACTCCTGCTGCGGTGTTGTTATTATTTCTCAGACCTTTCTCTATATTTTATTTCCCTCACACCTCCAGTCCTTTTACATGCCTCACGTTTACCATCAGCACCACCCCAAAGGTGCCGCGGTGCAGCTGTTTTAGTGAACCCACGCAGCGGCCACAACTGCTGCTGTACCTTTTGAGTATTTCTTAGACCATTCTCAATATTTTATTGCGCTCACACTTCCCAGCCTTTCCGTGCTGCTCTTTTTAACCAGCAGCGCTGCCCCGACGCTCCCGCGGTGCAGCTCTTTTAGTGACACGGGGCAGCGGCCACACCTGCTGCTGTACCTTTATTGTACCTCGTTTACCATGCTCAGCATTTCATTCCCTTTACACTTCTCAGCCTTTCCCGTGCCGCTCTTTTTAACCAGCAGCGCTGCCCAGACGCTCCCGCGGTGCAGCTCTTTTAGTGATGCGGGGCAGCGGCCACTCCTGCAGCAGTATCTTTATTGTACCTCTTTTACCATGCTCAGCATTTCATTCCCTTTACACCTCTCACGCTTTCCGGACACCTTTTTAACCAGCAGCGCTGCCCCGACGCTCCCGCGGTGCAGCTCTTTTAGTGACGCGGGGCAGCGGCCACTCCTGCTGCTGTACCTTTATTGTACCTCGTTTACCATGCTCAGCATTTCATTCCCTTTACACTTCTCAGCCTTTCCCGTGCCGCTCTTTTTAACCAGCAGCGCTGCCCCGACGCTCCCGCGGTGCAGCTCTTTTAGTGACACGGGGCAGCAGCCACTCCTGCTGCAGTACTTTTAAAGGATTTTCGACCTTTTTATTTTATACCCTTCACAGATGCGACCTTTGCCGTGACACTTTTGAAGCAGCACCACTGCCCCAGGTGCGCCGCGGTGCAGCTCATTTTATCCTGAGGAAGTGGCTACTCCTGCTGCGGTGTTGTTATTATTTCTCAGACCTTTCTCTATGTTTTATTTCCCTCACACCTCCAGTCCTTTTACATGCCGCACGTTTACCATCAGCACCACCCCAAAGGTGCCACGGTGCAGCTGTTTTAGTGAACCCACGCAGCGGCCACTCCTGCTGCTGTACCTTCTGAGTATTTCTTAGACCATTCTCAATATTTTATTGCGCTCACACTTCCCAGCCTTTCCGTGCTGCTCTTTTTGACCAGCAGCGCTGCCCCGACGGTCCCGCGGTGCAGCTCTTTTAGTGATGCGGGGCAGCGGCCACACCTGCTGCTGTACCTTTATTGTACCTCGTTTACCATGCTCAGCATTTCATTCCCTTTACACTTCTCAGCCTTTCCCGTGCCGCTCTTTTTAACCAGCAGCGCTGCCCCGACGCTCCCGCGGTGCAGCTCTTTTAGTGATGCGGGGCAGCGGCCACTCCTGCAGCAGTATCTTTATTGTACCTCTTTTACCATGCTCAGCATTTCATTCCCTTTACACCTCTCACGCTTTCCGGACCCCTTTTTAACCAGCAGCGCTGCCCCGACGCTCCCGCGGTGCAGCTCTTTTAGTGATGCGGGGCAGCGGCCACTCCTGCAGCAGTATCTTTATTGTAGTTCTTTTACCATGCTCAGCATTTCATTCCCTTTACACCTCTCACGCTTTCCGGACCCCTTTTTAACCAGCAGCGCTGCCCCGACGCTCCCGCGGTGCAGCTCTTTTAGTGATGCGGGGCAGCGGCCACTCCTGCAGCAGTATCTTTATTGTACCTCTTTTACCATGCTCAGCATTTCATTCCCTTTACACCTCTCACGCTTTCCGGACCCCTTTTTAACCAGCAGCGCTGCCCCGACGCTCCCGCGGTGCAGCTCTTTTAGTGATGCGGGGCAGCGGCCACTCCTGCTGCAGTACCTTTACAATATTTCTTAGACCATTGTCAATATTTTATTGCGCTCACACTTCCCAGCCTTTCCCATACTGCTCTGTTTAACCAGCAGCGCTGCCCCGACGCTCCCGCGATGCAGCTCTTTTAGTGACACGGGGCAGCAGCCACTCCTGCTGCAGTACTTTTAAAGGATTTTCGACCATTTTATTTTATACCCTTCACAGATGCGACCTTTGCCGTGACACCTTTGAAGCAGCACCCCTGCCCCAGGTGCGCCGCGGTGCAGCTCATTTTATCCTGAGGAAGTGGCTACTCCTGCTGCGGTGTTGTTGTTATTTCTCAGACCTTTCTCTATATTTTATTTCCCTCACACCTCCAGTCCTTTTACGTGCCGCACGTTTACCGTCAGCACCACCCCAAAGGTGCCGCGGTGCAGCTGTTTTAGTGAACCCACGCAGCGGCCACAACTGCTGCTGTACCTTTTGAGTATTTCTTAGACCATTCTCAATATTTTATTGCGCTCACACTTCCCAGCCTTTCCGTGCTGCTCTGTTTAACCAGCAGCGCTGCCCCGACGCTCCCGCGGTGCAGCTCTTTTAGTGATGCGGGGCAGCGGTCACTCCTGCTGCTGTACCTTTACAATATTTCTTAGACCATTGTCAATACTTTATTGCGCTGACGTTTCTCAGCCTTTCCCGTGCTGCTCTGTTTAACCAGCAGCGCTGCCCCGACGCTCCCGCGGTGCAGCTCCCTTAGTGACACGGGGCAGGGGCCGAGAGCCCTCTAGGTGCGGCTCCTCTATAGCACTTTACCGTTTTCTATTTTATTTCATTGGCACCTCGCGCGTTGCGCCGGGCGCCTCATTCGGGGACATGCGCCGGCTCCCACAGCGCCCCGCCCGCCGCCGCTCCCCGGGGGCCTCCCCGCTGCTCTCGGGAGATCGCACACCGCACGCGGCCCAAGCCCCGTCTCGCCGACGGCACTCACCACCCGCCGCCCGCCGCCGCGTTCTCCCGCTCCCTACCGGCACGAAGCGGCGCTGCCGATGACGGAGCCGATGCGCGGCTGCCACGCCGCTCTCTCCGCGCCTCAGGGCCGGCGCCTTCGGCCGCACAGGGCGGCGTCCCCGCATCCGGGCCAGCCCGCGGAGCTCCTGCCGCCGCCGCCGCCGCCCCCCGACTGAGGGGCCGCGACGCCGGCGCCCCCTTTTATACTCCGCACCCCCTTTTCCCGCCACTGCCGCGGTGGGCTCCCCCCGCCTCAAAATCGCCCAGAAGCGCCCGAGGCGGGAACGGCGCAGCCCCACCGGCGCCTCGGAGAAGCTCTTCTAGTGACAAGGAGCAGCGGCCACCCCTCCTGCAGTACCTTTATTGTACCTCGTTTACCATGCTCAGCATTTCATTCCCTTTACACCTCTCAGCCTTTCCCGTGCCGCTCTTTTTAACCAGCAGCGCTGCCCCGACGTTCCCGAGGTGCAGCTCTTGTAGTGATGCGGAGCAGCGGCCACACCTGCTGCTGTACCTTTATTGTACCTCGTTTACCATGCTCAGCATTTCATTCCCTTTACACCTCTCACGCTTTCCGGACCCCTTTTTAGCCAGCAGCGCTGCCCCGACGCTCCCGCGGTGCAGCTCTTTTAGTGATGCGGGGCAGCGGCCACTCCTGCTGCAGTACCTTTACAGTATTTCTTAAACCATTGTCAATATTTTATTGCGCTCACACTTCCCAGCCTTTCCCATGCTGCTCTGTTTAACCAGCAGCGCTGCCCCGACGGTCCCGCGGTGCAGCTCTTTTAGTGACGCGGAGCAGCAGCCACTCCTGCTGCTGTACCTTTTTTGTACCTCGTTTACCATGCTCAGCATTTTATTCCCTTTACACCTCTCAGCCTTTCCCGTGCCGCTCTTTTTAACCAGCAGCGCTGCCCCGACGCTCCCGCGGTGCAGCTCTTTTAGTGACGCGGAGCAGCAGCCACTCCTGCTGCTGTACCTTTTTTGTACCTCGTTTACCATGCTCAGCATTTCATTCCCTTTACACCTCTCACGCTTTCCGGACCCCTTTTTAACCAGCAGCGCTGCCCCGACGCTCCCGCGGTGCAGCGCTTTTAGTGATGCGGGGCAGCGGCCACTCCTGCAGCAGTATCTTTATTGTACCTCTTTTACCATGCTCAGCATTTCATTCCCTTTACACCTCTCACGCTTTCCGGACCCCATTTTTAACCAGCAGCGCTTCCCCGACGGTCCCGCGGTGCAGCTCTTTTAGTGATGCGGGGCAGCGGCCACTCCTGCTGCAGTACCTTTTCAATATTTCTTAGACCATTGTCAATATTTTATTGCGCTCACACTTCCCAGCCTTTCCCATACTGCTCTGTTTAACCAGCAGCGCTGCCCCGACGCTCCCGCGGTGCAGCTCTTTTAGTGATGCGGGGCAGCGGCCACTCCTGCTGCAGTACCTTTACAATATTTCTTAGACCATTGTCAATATTTTATTCCGCTCACACTTCCCAGCCTTTCCCGTGCTGCTCTTTTTAACCAGCAGCGCTGCCCCGACGCTCCCGCGGTGCAGCTCTTTTAGTGATGCGGGGCAGCGGCCACTCCTGCTGCTGTACCTTTATTGTACCTCGTTTACCATGCTCAGCATTTTATTCCCTTTACACCTCTCACGCTTTCCGGACCCCTTTTTTAACCAGCAGCGCTGCCCCGACGCTCCCGCGGTGCAGCTCTTTTAGTCACACGGGGCAGCGGCCACACCTGCTGCAGTACCTTTATTGTACCTCGTTTACCATGCTCAGCATTTTATTCCCTTTACACCTCTCACGCTTTCCGGACCCCTTTTTAACCAGCAGCGCTGCCCCGACCGTCCCGCGGTGCAGCTCTTTTAGTGATGCGGGGCAGCGGCCACTCCTGCTGCTGTACCTTTATTGTACCTCGTTTACCATGCTCAGCATTTCATTCCCTTTACACCTCTCACGCTTTCCGGACCCCTGTTTAACCAGCAGCGCTGCCCCGACGCTCCCGCGGTGCAGCTCTTTTAGTGACACGGGGCAGCGGCCACACCTGCTGCAGTACCTTTATTGTACCTCGTTTACCATGCTCAGCATTTTATTCCCTTTACACCTCTCAGCCTTTCCCGTGCCGCTCTTTTTAACCAGCAGCGCTGCGCCGACGCTCCCGCGGTGCAGCTCTTTTAGTGATGCGGGGCAGCGGCCACTCCTGCAGCAGTATCTTTATTGTACCTCTTTTACCATGCTCAGCATTTCATTCCCTTTACACCTCTCACGCTTTCCAGTGCCGCTCTTTTTAACCAGCAGCGCTGCCCCGACGCTCCCGCGGTGCAGCTCTTTTAGTGATGCGGGGCAGCGGCCACACCTGCTGCTGTACCTTTATTGTACCTCGTTTACCATGCTCAGCATTTTATTCCCTTTACACCTCTCACGCTTTCCGGACCCCTTTTTAACCAGCAGCGCTGCCCCGACGCTCCCGAGATGCAGCTCTTTTAGTGATGCGGGGCAGCGGCCACACCTGCTGCTGTACCTTTATTGTACCTCGTTTACCATGCTCAGCATTTCATTCCCTTTACACCTCTCACGCTTTCCGGACCCCTGTTTAACCAGCAGCGCTGCCCCGACGCTCCCGCGGTGCAGCTCTTTTAGTCACACGGGGCAGCGGCCACACCTGCTGCAGTACCTTTATTGTACCTCGTTTACCATGCTCAGCATTTCATTCCCTTTACACCTCTCAGCCTTTCCCGTGCCGCTCTTTTTAACCAGCAGCGCTGCGCCGACGCTCCCGCGGTGCAGCTCTTTTAGTGATGCGGGGCAGCGGCCACTCCTGCAGCAGTATCTTTATTGTACCTCTTTTACCATGCTCAGCATTTCATTCCCTTTACACCTCTCACGCTTTCCGGACCCCTTTTTAACCAGCAGCGCTGCCCCGACCGTCCCGCGGTGCAGCTCTTTTAGTGACGCGGGGCAGCGGCCACACCTGCTGCTGTACCTTTATTGTACCTCGTTTACAATGCTCAGCATTTTATTCCCTTTACACCTCTCAGCCTTTCCCGTGCCGCTCTTTTTAACCAGCAGCGCTGCCCCGACGCTCCCGAGGTGCAGCTCTTTTAGTCACACGGGGCAGCGGCCACTCCTGCTGCTGTACCTTTACAGTATTTCTTAAACCATTGTCAATATTTTATTGCGCTCACACTTCCCAGCCTTTCCCATGCTGCTCTTTTTAACCAGCAGCGCTGCCCCGACGCTCCCGCGGTGCAGCTCTTTTAGTGACGCGGAGCAGCGGCCACTCCTGCTGCTGTACCTTTATTGTACCTCGTTTACCATGCTCAGCATTTTATTCCCTTTACACCTCTCACGCTTTCCGGACCCCTTTTTAACCAGCAGCGCTGCCCCGACCGTCCCGCGGTGCAGCTCTTTTAGTGATGCGGGGCAGCGGCCACTCCTGCTGCAGTACCTTTACAATATTTCTTAGACCATTGTCAATACTTTATTGCGCTGACGTTTCCCAGCCTTTCCCGTGCTGCTCTGTTTAACCAGCAGCGCTGCCCCGACGCTCCCGCGGTGCAGCTCCCTTAGTGACACGGGGCAGGGGCCGAGAGCCCTCTAGGTGCGGCTCCTCTATAGCACTTTACCGTTTTCTATTTTATTTCATTGGCACCTCGCGCGTTGCGCCGGGCGCCTCATTCGGGGACATGCGCCGGCTCCCACAGCGCCCCGCCCGCCGCCGCTCCCCGGGGGCCTCCCCGCTGCTCTCGGGAGATCGCACACCGCACGCGGCCCAAGCCCCGTCTCGCCGACGGCACTCACCACCCGCCGCCCGCCGCCGCGTTCTCCCGCTCCCTACCGGCACGAAGCGGCGCTGCCGATGACGGAGCCGATGCGCGGCTGCCACGCCGCTCTCTCCGCGCCTCAGGGCCGGCGCCTTCGGCCGCACAGGGCGGCGTCCCCGCATCCGGGCCAGCCCGCGGAGCTCCTGCCGCCGCCGCCGCCGCCCCCCGACTGAGGGGCCGCGACGCCGGCGCCCCCTTTTATACTCCGCACCCCCTTTTCCCGCCACTGCCGCGGTGGGCTCCCCCCGCCTCAAAATCGCCCAGAAGCGCCCGAGGCGGGAACGGCGCAGCCCCACCGGCGCCTCGGAGAAGCTCTTCTAGTGACAAGGAGCAGCGGCCACTCCTGCTGCAGTACCTTTATTGTACCTCGTTTACCATGCTCAGCATTTTATTCCCTTTACACCTCTCACGCTTTCCGGACCCCTTTTTAACCAGCAGCGCTGCCCCGACGCTCCCGAGGTGCAGCTCTTTTAGTGATGCGGGGCAGCGGCCACTCCTGCTGCAGTACCTTTATTGTACCTCGTTTACCATGCTCAGCATTTTATTCCCTTTACACCTCTCACGCTTTCCGGGCCCCTTTTTAACCAGCAGCACTGCCCCGACGCTCCCGCGGTGCAGCTCTTTTAGTGATGCGGGGCAGCGGCCACACCTGCTGCAGTATCTTTATTGTACCTCTTTTACCATGCTCAGCATTTTATTCCCTTTACACCTCTCACGCTTTCCGGACCCCTTTTTTAACCAGCAGCACTGCCCCGACGCTCCCGCGGTGCAGCTCTTTTAGTGATGCGGGGCAGCGGCCACACCTGCTGCACTACCTTTATTGTACCTCGTTTACCATGCTCAGCATTTCATTCCCTTTACACCTCTCACGCTTTCCGGACCCCTTTTTAGCCAGCAGCGCTGCCCCGACGGTCCCGCGGTGCAGCTCTTTTAGTGATGCGGGGCAGCGGCCACTCCTGCTGCAGTACCTTTATTGTACCTCGTTTACCATGCTCTGCATTTCATTCCCTTTACACCTCTCACGCTTTCCGGACCCCTTTTTAACCAGCAGCGCTGCCCCGACGCTCCCGAGGTGCAGCTCTTTTAGTGATGCGGGGCAGCGGCCACTCCTGCTGCAGTACCTTTATTGTACCTCGTTTACCATGCTCAGCATTTCATTCCCTTTACACCTCTCAGCCTTTCCCGTGCCGCTCTTTTTAACCAGCAGCGCTGCCCCGACGCTCCCGCGGTGCAGCTCTTTTAGTCACACGGGGCAGCGGCTACACCTGCTGCTGTACCTTTATTGTACCTCGTTTACCATGCTCAGCATTTCATTCCCTTTACACCTCTCACGCTTTCCGGACCCCTTTTTAACCAGCAGCACTGCCCCGACGGTCCCGCGGTGCAGCTCTTTTAGTGATGCGGGGCAGCGGCCACTCCTGCTGCTGTACCTTTATTGTACCTCTTTTACCATGCTCAGCATTTCATTCCCTTTACACCTCTCAGCCTTTCCCATGCTGCTCTGTTTAACCAGCAGCGCTGCCCCGACGCTCCCGCGGTGCAGCTCTTTTAGTGATGCGGGGCAGCGGCCACTCCTGCTGCAGTATCTTTATTGAACCTCTTTTACCATGCTCAGCATTTTATTCCCTTTACACCTTTCACGCATTCCGGACCCCTTTTTAACCTGCAGCGCTGCCCCGACCGTCCCGCGGTGCAGCTCTTTTAGTGATGCGGGGCAGCGGCCACACCTGCTGCAGTACCTTTATTGTACCTCGTTTACCATGCTCAGCATTTTATTCCCTTTACACCTCTCAGCCTTTCCCGTGCCGCTCTTTTTAACCAGCAGCGCTGCCCCGACGCTCCCGCGGTGCAGCTCTTTTAGTGACGCGGGGCAGCGGCCACACCTGCTGCTGTACCTTTATTGTACCTCGTTTACCATGCTCAGCATTTCATTCCCTTTACACCTCTCACGCTTTCCGGACCCCTTTTTAACCAGCAGCACTGCCCCGACGCTCCCGCGGTGCAGCTCTTTTAGTGACACGGGGCAGCTACACCTGCTGCTGTACCTTTATTGTACCTCGTTTACCATGCTCAGCATTTTATTCCCTTTACACCTCTCAGCCTTTCCCGTGCCGCTCTTTTTAACCAGCAGCGCTGCCCCGACGCTCCCGCGGTGCAGCTCTTTTAGTGACGCGGGGCAGCGGCCACTCCTGCTGCAGTATCTTTATTGTACCTCTTTTACCATGCTCAGCATTTCATTCCCTTTACACCTCTCAGCCTTTCCCGTGCCGCTCTTTTTAACCAGCAGCGCTGCCCCGACGGTCCCGCGGTGCAGCTCTTTTAGTGATGCGGGGCAGCGGCCACACCTGCTGCTGTACCTTTATTGTACCTCGTTTACCATGCTCAGCATTTCATTCCCTTTACACCTCTCAGCCTTTCCCGTGCCGCTCTTTTTAACCAGCAGCGCTGCCCCGACGCTCCCGAGGTGCAGCTCTTTTAGTCACACGGGGCAGCGGCCACACCTGCTGCAGTACCTTTACAGTATTTCTTAGACCATTGTCAATATTTTATTGCGCTCACACTTCCCAGCCTTTCCCGTGCCGCTCTTTTTAACCAGCAGCGCTGCCCCGACGGTCCCGCGGTGCAGCTCTTTTAGTGATGCGGGGCAGCGGCCACACCTGCTGCAGTACCTTTATTGTACCTCGTTTACCATGCTCAGCATTTTATTCCCTTTACACCTCTCACGCTTTCCGGACCCCTTTTTAACCAGCAGCGCTGCCCCGACCGTCCCGCGGTGCAGCTCTTTTAGTGACACGGGGCAGCGGCCACACCTGCTGCTGTACCTTTATTGTACCTCGTTTACCATGCTCAGCATTTCATTCCCTTTACACCTCTCAGCCTTTCCCGTGCCGCTCTTTTTAACCAGCAGCGCTGCCCCGACGCTCCCGCGGTGCAGCTCTTTTAGTCACACGGGGCAGCGGCCACTCCTGCTGCAGTACCTTTATTGTACCTCGTTTACCATGCTCAGCATTTCATTCCCTTTACACCTCTCACGCTTTCCGGACCCCTTTTTAACCAGCAGCGCTGCCCCGACGCTCCCGCGGTGCAGCGCTTTTAGTGATGCGGGGCAGCGGCCACTCCTGCAGCAGTATCTTTATTGTACCTCTTTTACCATGCTCAGCATTTCATTCCCTTTACACCTCTCACGCTTTCCGGACCCCATTTTTAACCAGCAGCGCTTCCCCGACGGTCCCGCGGTGCAGCTCTTTTAGTGATGCGGGGCAGCGGCCACTCCTGCTGCAGTACCTTTTCAATATTTCTTAGACCATTGTCAATATTTTATTGCGCTCACACTTCCCAGCCTTTCCCATACTGCTCTGTTTAACCAGCAGCGCTGCCCCGACGCTCCCGCGGTGCAGCTCTTTTAGTGATGCGGGGCAGCGGCCACTCCTGCTGCAGTACCTTTACAATATTTCTTAGACCATTGTCAATATTTTATTCCGCTCACACTTCCCAGCCTTTCCCGTGCTGCTCTTTTTAACCAGCAGCGCTGCCCCGACGCTCCCGCGGTGCAGCTCTTTTAGTGATGCGGGGCAGCGGCCACTCCTGCTGCTGTACCTTTATTGTACCTCGTTTACCATGCTCAGCATTTTATTCCCTTTACACCTCTCACGCTTTCCGGACCCCTTTTTAGCCAGCAGCGCTGCCCCGACGGTCCCGCGGTGCAGCTCTTTTAGTGATGCGGGGCAGCGGCCACACCTGCTGCAGTATCTTTATTGTACCTCGTTTACCATGCTCAGCATTTTATTCCCTTTACACCTCTCACGCTTTCCGGACCCCTTTTTTAACCAGCAGCGCTGCCCCGACGCTCCCGCGGTGCAGCTCTTTTAGTCACACGGGGCAGCGGCCACACCTGCTGCAGTACCTTTATTGTACCTCGTTTACCATGCTCAGCATTTTATTCCCTTTACACCTCTCACGCTTTCCGGACCCCTTTTTAACCAGCAGCGCTGCCCCGACCGTCCCGCGGTGCAGCTCTTTTAGTGATGCGGGGCAGCGGCCACTCCTGCTGCTGTACCTTTATTGTACCTCGTTTACCATGCTCAGCATTTCATTCCCTTTACACCTCTCACGCTTTCCGGACCCCTGTTTAACCAGCAGCGCTGCCCCGACGCTCCCGCGGTGCAGCTCTTTTAGTCACACGGGGCAGCGGCCACACCTGCTGCAGTACCTTTATTGTACCTCGTTTACCATGCTCAGCATTTCATTCCCTTTACACCTCTCAGCCTTTCCCGTGCCGCTCTTTTTAACCAGCAGCGCTGCGCCGACGCTCCCGCGGTGCAGCTCTTTTAGTGATGCGGGGCAGCGGCCACTCCTGCAGCAGTATCTTTATTGTACCTCTTTTACCATGCTCAGCATTTCATTCCCTTTACACCTCTCACGCTTTCCGGACCCCTTTTTAGCCAGCAGCGCTGCCCCGACCGTCCCGCGGTGCAGCTCTTTTAGTGACGCGGGGCAGCGGCCACACCTGCTGCAGTACCTTTATTGTACCTCGTTTACAATGCTCAGCATTTTATTCCCTTTACACCTCTCAGCCTTTCCCGTGCCGCTCTTTTTAACCAGCAGCGCTGCCCCGACGCTCCCGAGGTGCAGCTCTTTTAGTCACACGGGGCAGCGGCCACTCCTGCTGCTGTACCTTTACAGTATTTCTTAAACCATTGTCAATATTTTATTGCGCTCACACTTCCCAGCCTTTCCCATGCTGCTCTTTTTAACCAGCAGCGCTGCCCCGACGCTCCCGCGGTGCAGCTCTTTTAGTGACGCGGAGCAGCGGCCACTCCTGCTGCTGTACCTTTATTGTACCTCGTTTACCATGCTCAGCATTTTATTCCCTTTACACCTCTCACGCTTTCCGGACCCCTTTTTAACCAGCAGCGCTGCCCCGACCGTCCCGCGGTGCAGCTCTTTTAGTGATGCGGGGCAGCGGCCACTCCTGCTGCAGTACCTTTACAATATTTCTTAGACCATTGTCAATACTTTATTGCGCTGACGTTTCCCAGCCTTTCCCGTGCTGCTCTGTTGAACCAGCAGCGCTGCCCCGACGCTCCCGCGGTGCAGCTCCCTTAGTGACACGGGGCAGGGGCCGAGAGCCCTCTAGGTGCGGCTCCTCTATAGCACTTTACCGTTTTCTATTTTATTTCATTGGCACCTCGCGCGTTGCGCCGGGCGCCTCATTCGGGGACATGCGCCGGCTCCCACAGCGCCCCGCCCGCCGCCGCTCCCCGGGGGCCTCCCCGCTGCTCTCGGGAGATCGCACACCGCACGCGGCCCAAGCCCCGTCTCGCCGACGGCACTCACCACCCGCCGCCCGCCGCCGCGTTCTCCCGCTCCCTACCGGCACGAAGCGGCGCTGCCGATGACGGAGCCGATGCGCGGCTGCCACGCCGCTCTCTCCGCGCCTCAGGGCCGGCGCCTTCGGCCGCTCAGGGCGGCGTCCCCGCATCCGGGCCAGCCCGCGGAGCTCCTGCCGCCGCCGCCGCCGCCCCCCGACTGAGGGGCCGCGACGCCGGCGCCCCCTTTTATACTCCGCACCCCCTTTTCCCGCCACTGCCGCGGTGGGCTCCCCCCGCCTCAAAATCGCCCAGAAGCGCCCGAGGCGGGAACGGCGCAGCCCCACCGGCGCCTCGGAGAAGCTCTTCTAGTGACAAGGAGCAGCGGCCACTCCTGCTGCAGTACCTTTATTGTACCTCGTTTACCATGCTCAGCATTTTATTCCCTTTACACCTCTCACGCTTTCCGGACCCCTTTTTAACCAGCAGCGCTGCCCCGACGCTCCCGAGGTGCAGCTCTTTTAGTGATGCGGGGCAGCGGCCACTCCTGCTGCAGTATCTTTATTGTACCTCTTTTACCATGCTCAGCATTTCATTCCCTTTACACCTCTCACGCTTTCCGGACCCCTTTTAAGCCGGCAGCACTGCCCCGACGCTCCCGAGGTGCAGCTCTTTTAGTGATGCGGGGCAGCGGCCACTCCTGCAGCAGTATCTTTATTGTACCTCGTTTACCATGCTCAGCATTTCATTCCCTTTACACCTCTCAGCCTTTCCCGTGCCGCTCTTTTTAACCAGCAGCGCTGCCCCGACGCTCCCGCGGTGCAGCTCTTTTAGTCACACGGGGCAGCGGCCACACCTGCTGCAGTACCTTTATTGTACCTCGTTTACCATGCTCAGCATTTTATTCCCTTTACACCTCTCACGCTTTCCGGACCCCTTTTTAACCAGCAGCGCTGCCCCGACGGTCCCGCGGTGCAGCTCTTTTAGTGATGCGGGGCAGCGGCCACACCTGCTGCAGTACCTTTATTGTACCTCGTTTACCATGCTCAGCATTTCATTCCCTTTACACCTCTCAGCCTTTCCCGTGCCGCTCTTTTTCAACAGCAGCGCTGCCCCGACGGTCCCGCGGTGCAGCTCTTTTAGTCACACGGGGCAGCGGCCACACCTGCTGCTGTACCTTTATTGTACCTCGTTTACCATGCTCTGCATTTCATTCCCTTTACACCTCTCACGCTTTCCGGACCCCTTTTTAACCAGCAGCACTGCCCCGACGCTCCCGCGGTGCAGCTCTTTTAGTGACACGGGGCAGCTACACCTGCTGCTGTACCTTTATTGTACCTCGTTTACCATGCTCAGCATTTTATTCCCTTTACACCTCTCACGCTTTCCGGACCCCTTTTTAACCAGCAGCGCTGCCCCGACGGTCCCGCGGTGCAGCTCTTTTAGTGACGCGGGGCAGCGGCCACTCCTGCTGCAGTATCTTTATTGTACCTCTTTTACCATGCTCAGCATTTCATTCCCTTTACACCTCTCAGCCTTTCCCGTGCCGCTCTTTTTAACCAGCAGCGCTGCGCCGACGGTCCCGCGGTGCAGCTCTTTTAGTCACACGGGGCAGCGGCCACACCTGCTGCTGTACCTTTATTGTACCTCGTTTACCATGCTCAGCATTTCATTCCCTTTACACCTCTCAGCCTTTCCCGTGCCGCTCTTTTTAACCAGCAGCGCTGCCCCGACGCTCCCGCGGTGCAGCTCTTTTAGTGATGCGGGGCAGCGGCCACACCTGCTGCAGTACCTTTATTGTACCTCGTTTACCATGCTCAGCATTTTATTCCCTTTACACCTCTCACGCTTTCCGGACCCCTTTTTAACCAGCAGCGCTGCCCCGACCGTCCCGCGGTGCAGCTCTTTTAGTGATGCGGGGCAGCGGCCACACCTGCTGCTGTACCTTTATTGTACCTCGTTTACCATGCTCAGCATTTCATTCCCTTTACACCTCTCAGCCTTTCCCGTGCCGCTCATTTTAACCAGCAGCGCTGCCCCGACGCTCCCGCGGTGCAGCTCTTTTAGTGACACGGGGCAGCGCCCTCACCTGCTGCAGTACCTTTATTGTACCTCGCTTACCATGCTCAGCATTTTATTCCCTTTACACCTCTCACGCTTTCCGGACCCCTTTTTAACCAGCAGCACTGCCCCGACGCTCCCGCGGTGCAGCTCTTTTAGTGACACGGGGCAGCGGCCACACCTGCTGCAGTACCTTTATTGTACCTCGTTTACCATGCTCAGCATTTCATTCCCTTTACACCTCTCAGCCTTTCCCGTGCCGCTCTTTTTAACCAGCAGCGCTGCCCCGACGCTCCCGCGGTGCAGCTCTTTTAGTCACACGGGGCAGCGGCCACACCTGCTGCAGTATCTTTATTGTACCTCTTTTACCATGCTCAGCATTTCATTCCCTTTACACCTCTCACGCTTTCCGGACCCCTTTTTAGCCAGCAGCGCTGCCCCGACGGTCCCGCGGTGCAGCTCTTTTAGTGATGCGGGGCAGCGGCCACACCTGCTGCAGTATCTTTATTGTACCTCGTTTACCATGCTCAGCATTTTATTCCCTTTACACCTCTCACGCTTTCCCGTGCCGCTCTTTTTAACCAGCAGCGCTGCCCCGACGCTCCCGCGGTGCAGCTCTTTTAGTGATGCGGGGCAGCGGCCACACCTGGTGCAGTACCTTTACAGTATTTCTTAAACCATTGTCAATATTTTATTGCGCTCACACTTCCAGGCCTTTCCAATGCTGCTCTGTTTAACCAGCAGCGCTGCCCCGACGCTCCCGCGGTGCAGCTCTTTTAGTGGTGCGGGGCAGCGGCCACACCTGCTGCTGTACCTTTATTGTACCTCGTTTACCATGCTCAGCATTTCATTCCCTTTACACCTCTCACGCTTTCCGGACCCCTTTTTAACCAGCAGCGCTGCCCCGACCGTCCCGCGGTGCAGCTCTTTTAGTGATGCGGGGCAGCGGCCACTCCTGCTGCAGTACCTTTTCAATATTTCTTAGACCATTTTCAATATTTTATTGCGCTCACACTTCCCAGCCTTTCCCATGCTGCTCTGTTTAACCAGCAGCGCTGCCCCGATGCTCCCGCGGTGCAGCTCTTTTAGTGATGCGGGGCAGCGGCCACACCTGCTGCAGTACCTTTATTGTACCTCGTTTACCATGCTCAGCATTTCATTCCCTTTACACCTCTCACGCTTTCCGGACCCCTTTTTAACCAGCAGCGCTGCCCCGACGCTCCCGCGGTGCAGCTCTTTTAGTGACACGGGGCAGCGGCCACTCCTGCTGCTGTACCTTTATTGTACCTCGTTTACCATGCTCAGCATTTCATTCCCTTTACACCTCTCAGCCTTTCCCGTGCTGCTCTTTTTAACCAGCAGCGCTGCCCCGACGCTCCCGCGGTGCAGCTCTTTTAGTGACACGGGGCAGCGGCTACACCTGCTGCTGTACCTTTATTGTACCTCGTTTACCATGCTCAGCATTTCATTCCCTTTACACCTCTCACGCTTTCCGGACCCCTTTTTAACCAGCAGCGCTGCCCCGACGCTCCCGCGGTGCAGCTCTTTTAGTGATGCGGGGCAGCGGCCACTCCTGCTGCTGTACCTTTACAATATTTCTTAGACCATTGTCAATACTTTATTGCGCTGACGTTTCCCAGCCTTTCCCGTGCTGCTCTGTTTAACCAGCAGCGCTGCCCCGACGCTCCCGCGGTGCAGCTCCCTTAGTGACACGGGGCAGGGGCCGAGAGCCCTCTAGGTGCGGCTCCTCTATAGCACTTTACCGTTTTCTATTTTATTTCATTGGCACCTCGCGCGTTGCGCCGGGCGCCTCATTCGGGGACATGCGCCGGCTCCCACAGCGCCCCGCCCGCCGCCGCTCCCCGGGGGCCTCCCCGCTGCTCTCGGGAGATCGCACACCGCACGCGGCCCAAGCCCCGTCTCGCCGACGGCACTCACCACCCGCCGCCCGCCGCCGCGTTCTCCCGCTCCCTACCGGCACGAAGCGGCGCTGCCGATGACGGAGCCGATGCGCGGCTGCCACGCCGCTCTCTCCGCGCCTCAGGGCCGGCGCCTTCGGCCGCACAGGGCGGCGTCCCCGCATCCGGGCCAGCCCGCGGAGCTCCTGCCGCCGCCGCCGCCGCCCCCCGACTGAGGGGCCGCGACGCCGGCGCCCCCTTTTATACTCCGCACCCCCTTTTCCCGCCACTGCCGCGGTGGGCTCCCCCCGCCTCAAAATCGCCCAGAAGCGCCCGAGGCGGGAACGGCGCAGCCCCACCGGCGCCTCGGAGAAGCTCTTCTAGTGACAAGGAGCAGCGGCCACCCCTCCTGCAGTACCTTTATTGTACCTCTTTTACCATGCTCAGCATTTTATTCCCTTTACACCTCTCACGCTTTCCGGACCCCTTTTTAACCAGCAGCACTGCCCCGACGCTCCCGCGGTGCAGCTCTTTTAGTGATGCGGGGCAGCGGCCACACCTGCTGCACTACCTTTATTGTACCTCGTTTACCATGCTCAGCATTTCATTCCCTTTACACCTCTCAGCCTTTCCCGTGCCGCTCTTTTTCAACAGCAGCGCTGCCCCGACGCTCCCGCGGTGCAGCTCTTTTAGTCACACGGGGCAGCGGCCACACCTGCTGCTGTACCTTTATTGTACCTCGTTTACCATGCTCAGCATTTCATTCCCTTTACACCTCTCACGCTTTCCGGACCCCTTTTTAACCAGCAGCACTGCCCCGACGCTCCCGCGGTGCAGCTCTTTTAGTGACACGGGGCAGCGGCCACTCCTGCTGCTGTACCTTTATTGTACCTCTTTTACCATGCTCAGCATTTCATTCCCTTTACACCTCTCAGCCTTTCCCGTGCTGCTCTTTTTAACCAGCAGCGCTGCCCCGACGCTCCCGCGGTGCAGCTCTTTTAGTGATGCGGAGCAGCGGCCACTCCTGCTGCTGTACCTTTATTGTACCTCGTTTACCATGCTCAGCATTTCATTCCCTTTACACCTCTCAGCCTTTCCCATGCTGCTCTGTTTAACCAGCAGCGCTGCCCCGACGCTCCCGCGGTGCAGCTCTTTTAGTGATGCGGGGCAGCGGCCACTCCTGCTGCAGTATCTTTATTGAACCTCTTTTACCATGCTCAGCATTTTATTCCCTTTACACCTTTCACGCATTCCGGACCCCTTTTTAACCTGCAGCGCTGCCCCGACCGTCCCGCGGTGCAGCTCTTTTAGTGACGCGGGGCAGCGGCCACACCTGCTGCAGTACCTTTATTGTACCTCGTTTACCATGCTCAGCATTTCATTCCCTTTACACCTCTCACGCTTTCCGGACCCCTTTTTAACCAGCAGCACTGCCCCGACGCTCCCGCGGTGCAGCTCTTTTAGTGACACGGGGCAGCTACACCTGCTGCTGTACCTTTATTGTACCTCGTTTACCATGCTCAGCATTTTATTCCCTTTACACCTCTCAGCCTTTCCCGTGCCGCTCTTTTTAACCAGCAGCGCTGCCCCGACGCTCCCGCGGTGCAGCTCTTTTAGTGACGCGGGGCAGCGGCCACTCCTGCTGCAGTATCTTTATTGTACCTCTTTTACCATGCTCAGCATTTCATTCCCTTTACACCTCTCAGCCTTTCCCGTGCCGCTCTTTTTAACCAGCAGCGCTGCCCCGACGGTCCCGCGGTGCAGCTCTTTTAGTGATGCGGGGCAGCGGCCACACCTGCTGCAGTACCTTTATTGTACCTCGTTTACCATGCTCAGCATTTTATTCCCTTTACACCTCTCACGCTTTCCGGACCCCTTTTTAACCAGCAGCGCTGCCCCGACCGTCCCGCGGTGCAGCTCTTTTAGTGACACGGGGCAGCGGCCACACCTGCTGCTGTACCTTTATTGTACCTCGTTTACCATGCTCAGCATTTCATTCCCTTTACACCTCTCAGCCTTTCCCGTGCCGCTCTTTTTAACCAGCAGCGCTGCCCCGACGCTCCCGCGGTGCAGCTCTTTTAGTCACACGGGGCAGCGGCCACTCCTGCTGCAGTACCTTTATTGTACCTCGTTTACCATGCTCAGCATTTTATTCCCTTTACACCTCTCACGCTTTCCGGACCCCTTTTTAACCAGCAGCGCTGCCCCGACGCTCCCGCGGTGCAGCGCTTTTAGTGATGCGGGGCAGCGGCCACTCCTGCAGCAGTATCTTTATTGTACCTCTTTTACCATGCTCAGCATTTCATTCCCTTTACACCTCTCACGCTTTCCGGACCCCATTTTTAACCAGCAGCGCTTCCCCGACGGTCCCGCGGTGCAGCTCTTTTAGTGATGCGGGGCAGCGGCCACTCCTGCTGCAGTACCTTTTCAATATTTCTTAGACCATTGTCAATATTTTATTGCGCTCACACTTCCCAGCCTTTCCCATACTGCTCTTTTTAACCAGCAGCGCTGCCCCGACGCTCCCGCGGTGCAGCTCTTTTAGTCACACGGGGCAGCGGCCACTCCTGCTGCAGTACCTTTATTGTACCTCGTTTACCATGCTCAGCATTTTATTCCCTTTACACCTCTCACGCTTTCCGGACCCCTTTTTAACCAGCAGCGCTGCCCCGACCGTCCCGCGGTGCAGCTCTTTTAGTGATGCGGGGCAGCGGCCACTCCTGCTGCTGTACCTTTACAATATTTCTTAGACCATTGTCAATATTTTATTCCGCTCACACTTCCCAGCCTTTCCGTGCTGCTCTTTTTAACCAGCAGCGCTGCCCCGACGCTCCCGAGGTGCAGCTCTTTTAGTGATGCGGGGCAGCGGCCACTCCTGCTGCAGTAACCTTTATTGTACCTCGTTTACCATGCTCAGCATTTTATTCCCTTTACACCTCTCAGCCTTTCCCGTGCCGCTCTTTTTAACCAGCAGCGCTGCCCCGACGCTCCCGCGGTGCAGCTCTTTTAGTGACACGGGGCAGCGGCCACACCTGCTGCAGTACCTTTATTGTACCTCGTTTACCATGCTCAGCATTTCATTCCCTTTACACCTCTCAGCCTTTCCCGTGCCGCTCTTTTTAACCAGCAGCGCTACGCCGACGCTCCCGCGGTGCAGCTCTTTTAGTGATGCGGGGCAGCGGCCACTCCTGCTGCTGTACCTTTTCAATATTTCTTAGACCATTGTCAATATTTTATTGCGCTCACACTTCCCAGCCTTTCCCATGCTGCTCTGTTTAACCAGCAGCGCTGCCCCGACGCTCCCGAGGTGCAGCTCTTTTAGTGATGCGGGGCAGCGGCCACACCTGCTGCAGTACCTTTATTGTACCTCGTTTACCATGCTCAGCATTTTATTCCCTTTACACCTCTCACGCTTTCCGGACCCCTTTTTAACCAGCAGCGCTGCCCCGACCGTCCCGCGGTGCAGCTCTTTTAGTGACACGGGGCAGCGGCCACACCTGCTGCTGTACCTTTATTGTACCTCGTTTACCATGCTCAGCATTTCATTCCCTTTACACCTCTCAGCCTTTCCCGTGCCGCTCTTTTTAACCAGCAGCGCTGCCCCGACGCTCCCGCGGTGCAGCGCTTTTAGTGATGCGGGGCAGCGGCCACTCCTGCAGCAGTATCTTTATTGTACCTCTTTTACCATGCTCAGCATTTCATTCCCTTTACACCTCTCACGCTTTCCGGACCCCATTTTTAACCAGCAGCGCTTCCCCGACGGTCCCGCGGTGCAGCTCTTTTAGTGATGCGGGGCAGCGGCCACTCCTGCTGCAGTACCTTTTCAATATTTCTTAGACCATTGTCAATATTTTATTGCGCTCACACTTCCCAGCCTTTCCCATACTGCTCTGTTTAACCAGCAGCGCTGCCCCGACGCTCCCGCGGTGCAGCTCTTTTAGTGATGCGGGGCAGCGGCCACTCCTGCTGCAGTACCTTTACAATATTTCTTAGACCATTGTCAATATTTTATTCCGCTCACACTTCCCAGCCTTTCCCGTGCTGCTCTTTTTAACCAGCAGCGCTGCCCCGACGCTCCCGCGGTGCAGCTCTTTTAGTGATGCGGGGCAGCGGCCACTCCTGCTGCTGTACCTTTATTGTACCTCGTTTACCATGCTCAGCATTTTATTCCCTTTACACCTCTCACGCTTTCCGGACCCCTTTTTAACCAGCAGCGCTGCCCCGACCGTCCCGCGGTGCAGCTCTTTTAGTGATGCGGGGCAGCGGCCACTCCTGCTGCAGTATCTTTATTGTAGTTCTTTTACCATGCTCAGCATTTCATTCCCTTTACACCTCTCACGCTTTCCGGACCCCTTTTTTAACCAGCAGCGCTGCCCCGACGCTCCCGCGGTGCAGCTCTTTTAGTCACACGGGGCAGCGGCCACACCTGCTGCAGTACCTTTATTGTACCTCGTTTACCATGCTCAGCATTTTATTCCCTTTACACCTCTCACGCTTTCCGGACCCCTTTTTAACCAGCAGCGCTGCCCCGACCGTCCCGCGGTGCAGCTCTTTTAGTGATGCGGGGCAGCGGCCACTCCTGCTGCTGTACCTTTATTGTACCTCGTTTACCATGCTCAGCATTTCATTCCCTTTACACCTCTCACGCTTTCCGGACCCCTTTTTAACCAGCAGCACTGCCCCGACGCTCCCGCGGTGCAGCTCTTTTAGTGACACGGGGCAGCTACACCTGCTGCTGTACCTTTATTGTACCTCGTTTACCATGCTCAGCATTTTATTCCCTTTACACCTCTCACGCTTTCCGGACCCCTTTTTAACCAGCAGCGCTGCCCCGACGGTCCCGCGGTGCAGCTCTTTTAGTGACGCGGGGCAGCGGCCACTCCTGCTGCAGTATCTTTATTGTACCTCTTTTACCATGCTCAGCATTTCATTCCCTTTACACCTCTCAGCCTTTCCCGTGCCGCTCTTTTTAACCAGCAGCGCTGCGCCGACGGTCCCGCGGTGCAGCTCTTTTAGTCACACGGGGCAGCGGCCACACCTGCTGCTGTACCTTTATTGTACCTCGTTTACCATGCTCAGCATTTCATTCCCTTTACACCTCTCACGCTTTCCGGACCCCTTTTTAACCAGCAGCACTGCCCCGACGGTCCCGCGGTGCAGCTCTTTTAGTGATGCGGGGCAGCGGCCACTCCTGCTGCAGTATCTTTATTGAACCTCTTTTACCATGCTCAGCATTTTATTCCCTTTACACCTTTCACGCATTCCGGACCCCTTTTTAACCTGCAGCGCTGCCCCGACCGTCCCGCGGTGCAGCTCTTTTAGTGACGCGGGGCAGCGGCCACACCTGCTGCAGTACCTTTATTGTACCTCGTTTACCATGCTCAGCATTTTATTCCCTTTACACCTCTCAGCCTTTCCCGTGCCGCTCTTTTTAACCAGCAGCGCTGCCCCGACGCTCCCGCGGTGCAGCTCTTTTAGTGACGCGGGGCAGCGGCCACACCTGCTGCTGTACCTTTATTGTACCTCGTTTACCATGCTCAGCATTTCATTCCCTTTACACCTCTCACGCTTTCCGGACCCCTTTTTAACCAGCAGCACTGCCCCGACGCTCCCGCGGTGCAGCTCTTTTAGTGACACGGGGCAGCTACACCTGCTGCTGTACCTTTATTGTACCTCGTTTACCATGCTCAGCATTTTATTCCCTTTACACCTCTCAGCCTTTCCCGTGCCGCTCTTTTTAACCAGCAGCGCTGCCCCGACGCTCCCGCGGTGCAGCTCTTTTAGTGACACGGGGCAGCGGCCACACCTGCTGCTGTACCTTTATTGTACCTCGTTTACCATGCTCAGCATTTCATTCCCTTTACACCTCTCAGCCTTTCCCGTGCCGCTCTTTTTAACCAGCAGCGCTGCCCCGACGCTCCCGCGGTGCAGCTCTTTTAGTCACACGGGGCAGCGGCCACACCTGCTGCAGTACCTTTATTGTACCTCGTTTACCATGCTCAGCATTTTATTCCCTTTACACCTCTCACGCTTTCCGGACCTCTTTTTAACCAGCAGCGCTGCCCCGACCGTCCCGCGGTGCAGCTCTTTTAGTGATGCGGGGCAGCGGCCACTCCTGCTGCTGTACCTTTATTGTACCTCGTTTACCATGCTCAGCATTTCATTCCCTTTACACCTCTCACGCTTTCCGGACCCCTTTTTAACCAGCAGCGCTGCCCCGACCGTCCCGCGGTGCAGCTCTTTTAGTGATGCGGGGCAGCGGCCACTCCTGCTGCAGTACCTTTTCAATATTTCTTAGACCATTTTCAATATTTTATTGCGCTCACACTTCCCAGCCTTTCCCATGCTGCTCTGTTTAACCAGCAGCGCTGCCCCGACGCTCCCGCGGTGCAGCTCTTTTAGTGACGCGGAGCAGCGGCCACTCCTGCTGCTGTACCTTTATTGTACCTCGTTTACCATGCTCAGCATTTCATTCCCTTTACACCTCTCACGCTTTCCGGACCCCTTTTTAACCAGCAGCGCTGCCCCGACCGTCCCGCGGTGCAGCTCTTTTAGTGATGCGGGGCAGCGGCCACACCTGCTGCACTACCTTTATTGTACCTCGTTTACCATGCTCAGCATTTCATTCCCTTTACACCTCTCACGCTTTCCGGACCCCTTTTTAACCAGCAGCACTGCCCCGACGCTCCCGCGGTGCAGCTCTTTTAGTGACACGGGGCAGCTACACCTGCTGCTGTACCTTTATTGTACCTCGTTTACCATGCTCAGCATTTTATTCCCTTTACACCTCTCAGCCTTTCCCGTGCCGCTCTTTTTAACCAGCAGCGCTGCCCCGACGGTCCCGCGGTGCAGCTCTTTTAGTGATGCGGGGCAGCGGCCACACCTGCTGCAGTACCTTTATTGTACCTCGTTTACCATGCTCAGCATTTTATTCCCTTTACACCTCTCACGCTTTCCGGACCCCTTTTTAACCAGCAGCGCTGCCCCGACCGTCCCGCGGTGCAGCTCTTTTAGTGACACGGGGCAGCGGCCACACCTGCTGCTGTACCTTTATTGTACCTCGTTTACCATGCTCAGCATTTCATTCCCTTTACACCTCTCAGCCTTTCCCGTGCCGCTCTTTTTAACCAGCAGCGCTGCCCCGACGCTCCCGCGGTGCAGCGCTTTTAGTGATGCGGGGCAGCGGCCACTCCTGCAGCAGTATCTTTATTGTACCTCTTTTACCATGCTCAGCATTTCATTCCCTTTACACCTCTCACGCTTTCCGGACCCCATTTTTAACCAGCAGCGCTTCCCCGACGGTCCCGCGGTGCAGCTCTTTTAGTGATGCGGGGCAGCGGCCACTCCTGCTGCAGTACCTTTTCAATATTTCTTAGACCATTGTCAATATTTTATTGCGCTCACACTTCCCAGCCTTTCCCATACTGCTCTGTTTAACCAGCAGCGCTGCCCCGACGCTCCCGCGGTGCAGCTCTTTTAGTGATGCGGGGCAGCGGCCACTCCTGCTGCAGTACCTTTACAATATTTCTTAGACCATTGTCAATATTTTATTCCGCTCACACTTCCCAGCCTTTCCCGTGCTGCTCTTTTTAACCAGCAGCGCTGCCCCGACGCTCCCGCGGTGCAGCTCTTTTAGTGATGCGGGGCAGCGGCCACTCCTGCTGCTGTACCTTTATTGTACCTCGTTTACCATGCTCAGCATTTTATTCCCTTTACACCTCTCACGCTTTCCGGACCCCTTTTTAACCAGCAGCGCTGCCCCGACCGTCCCGCGGTGCAGCTCTTTTAGTGATGCGGGGCAGCGGCCACTCCTGCTGCAGTATCTTTATTGTAGTTCTTTTACCATGCTCAGCATTTCATTCCCTTTACACCTCTCACGCTTTCCGGACCCCTTTTTTAACCAGCAGCGCTGCCCCGACGCTCCCGCGGTGCAGCTCTTTTAGTCACACGGGGCAGCGGCCACACCTGCTGCAGTACCTTTATTGTACCTCGTTTACCATGCTCAGCATTTTATTCCCTTTACACCTCTCAGCCTTTCCCGTGCCGCTCTTTTTAACCAGCAGCGCTGCCCCGACGCTCCCGCGGTGCAGCTCTTTTAGTGACGCGGGGCAGCGGCCACACCTGCTGCTGTACCTTTATTGTACCTCGTTTACCATGCTCAGCATTTCATTCCCTTTACACCTCTCACGCTTTCCGGACCCCTTTTTAACCAGCAGCACTGCCCCGACGCTCCCGCGGTGCAGCTCTTTTAGTGACACGGGGCAGCTACACCTGCTGCTGTACCTTTATTGTACCTCGTTTACCATGCTCAGCATTTTATTCCCTTTACACCTCTCAGCCTTTCCCGTGCCGCTCTTTTTAACCAGCAGCGCTGCCCCGACGCTCCCGCGGTGCAGCTCTTTTAGTCACACGGGGCAGCGGCCACACCTGCTGCTGTACCTTTATTGTACCTCGTTTACCATGCTCAGCATTTCATTCCCTTTACACCTCTCAGCCTTTCCCGTGCCGCTCTTTTTAACCAGCAGCGCTGCCCCGACGCTCCCGCGGTGCAGCTCTTTTAGTGATGCGGGGCAGCGGCCACACCTGCTGCTGTACCTTTATTGTACCTCGTTTACCATGCTCAGCATTTTATTCCCTTTACACCTCTCACGCTTTCCGGACCTCTTTTTAACCAGCAGCGCTGCCCCGACCGTCCCGCGGTGCAGCTCTTTTAGTGATGCGGGGCAGCGGCCACTCCTGCTGCTGTACCTTTATTGTACCTCGTTTACCATGCTCAGCATTTCATTCCCTTTACACCTCTCACGCTTTCCGGACCCCTTTTTAACCAGCAGCGCTGCCCCGACGGTCCCGCGGTGCAGCTCTTTTAGTGATGCGGGGCAGCGGCCACTCCTGCTGCAGTACCTTTTCAATATTTCTTAGACCATTTTCAATATTTTATTGCGCTCACACTTCCCAGCCTTTCCCATGCTGCTCTGTTTAACCAGCAGCGCTGCCCCGACGCTCCCGCGGTGCAGCTCTTTTAGTGACGCGGAGCAGCGGCCACTCCTGCTGCTGTACCTTTATTGTACCTCGTTTACCATGCTCAGCATTTTATTCCCTTTACACCTCTCACGCTTTCCGGACCCCTTTTTAACCAGCAGCGCTGCCCCGACCGTCCCGCGGTGCAGCTCTTTTAGTGATGCGGGGCAGCGGCCACTCCTGCTGCTGTACCTTTACAATATTTCTTAGACCATTGTCAATGTTTTATTCCGCTCACACTTCCCAGCCTTTCCGTGCTGCTCTTTTTAACCAGCAGCGCTGCCCCGACGCTCCCGAGGTGCAGCTCTTTTAGTGATGCGGGGCAGCGGCCACTCCTGCTGCAGTAACCTTTATTGTACCTCGTTTACCATGCTCAGCATTTTATTCCCTTTACACCTCTCAGCCTTTCCCGTGCCGCTCTTTTTAACCAGCAGCGCTGCCCCGACGCTCCCGCGGTGCAGCTCTTTTAGTGACACGGGGCAGCGGCCACACCTGCTGCAGTACCTTTATTGTACCTCGTTTACCATGCTCAGCATTTCATTCCCTTTACACCTCTCAGCCTTTCCCGTGCCGCTCTTTTTAACCAGCAGCGCTACGCCGACGCTCCCGCGGTGCAGCTCTTTTAGTGATGCGGGGCAGCGGCCACTCCTGCTGCTGTACCTTTTCAATATTTCTTAGACCATTGTCAATATTTTATTGCGCTCACACTTCCCAGCCTTTCCCATGCTGCTCTGTTTAACCAGCAGCGCTGCCCCGACGCTCCCGAGGTGCAGCTCTTTTAGTGATGCGGGGCAGCGGCCACACCTGCTGCACTACCTTTATTGTACCTCGTTTACCATGCTCAGCATTTCATTCCCTTTACACCTCTCACGCTTTCCGGACCCCTTTTTAACCAGCAGAGCTGCCCCGACGCTCCCGCGGTGCAGCTCTTTTAGTGATGCGGGGCAGCGGCCACACCTGCTGCAGTATCTTTATTGTACCTCTTTTACCATGCTCAGCATTTTATTCCCTTTACACCTCTCACGCTTTCCGGACCCCTTTTTAACCAGCAGCACTGCCCCGACGCTCCCGCGGTGCAGCTCTTTTAGTGATGCGGGGCAGCGGCCACACCTGCTGCACTACCTTTATTGTACCTCGTTTACCATGCTCAGCATTTCATTCCCTTTACACCTCTCACGCTTTCCGGACCCCTTTTTAGCCAGCAGCGCTGCCCCGACGGTCCCGCGGTGCAGCTCTTTTAGTGATGCGGGGCAGCGGCCACACCTGCTGCAGTACCTTTATTGTACCTCGTTTACCATGCTCAGCATTTCATTCCCTTTACACCTCTCAGCCTTTCCCGTGCCGCTCTTTTTCAACAGCAGCGCTGCGCCGACGGTCCCGCGGTGCAGCTCTTTTAGTCACACGGGGCAGCGGCCACACCTGCTGCTGTACCTTTATTGTACCTCGTTTACCATGCTCAGCATTTCATTCCCTTTACACCTCTCAGCCTTTCCCATGCTGCTCTGTTTAACCAGCAGCGCTGCCCCGACGCTCCCGCGGTGCAGCTCTTTTAGTGATGCGGGGCAGCTACACCTGCTGCAGTACCTTTATTGTACCTCGTTTACCATGCTCAGCATTTTATTCCCTTTACACCTCTCAGCCTTTCCCGTGCCGCTCTTTTTAACCAGCAGCGCTGCCCCGACGCTCCCGCGGTGCAGCTCTTTTAGTGACGCGGGGCAGCGGCCACACCTGCTGCTGTACCTTTATTGTACCTCGTTTACCATGCTCAGCATTTCATTCCCTTTACACCTCTCACGCTTTCCGGACCCCTTTTTAACCAGCAGCACTGCCCCGACGCTCCCGCGGTGCAGCTCTTTTAGTGACACGGGGCAGCTACACCTGCTGCTGTACCTTTATTGTACCTCGTTTACCATGCTCAGCATTTTATTCCCTTTACACCTCTCAGCCTTTCCCGTGCCGCTCTTTTTAACCAGCAGCGCTGCCCCGACGGTCCCGCGGTGCAGCTCTTTTAGTGATGCGGGGCAGCGGCCACACCTGCTGCTGTACCTTTATTGTACCTCGTTTACCATGCTCAGCATTTTATTCCCTTTACACCTCTCACGCTTTCCGGACCCCTTTTTAACCAGCAGCGCTGCCCCGACCGTCCCGCGGTGCAGCTCTTTTAGTGACACGGGGCAGCGGCCACACCTGCTGCTGTACCTTTATTGTACCTCGTTTACCATGCTCAGCATTTCATTCCCTTTACACCTCTCAGCCTTTCCCGTGCCGCTCTTTTTAACCAGCAGCGCTGCCCCGACGCTCCCGCGGTGCAGCGCTTTTAGTGATGCGGGGCAGCGGCCACTCCTGCAGCAGTATCTTTATTGTACCTCTTTTACCATGCTCAGCATTTCATTCCCTTTACACCTCTCACGCTTTCCGGACCCCATTTTTAACCAGCAGCGCTTCCCCGACGGTCCCGCGGTGCAGCTCTTTTAGTGATGCGGGGCAGCGGCCACTCCTGCAGCAGTATCTTTATTGTACCTCGTTTACCATGCTCAGCATTTCATTCCCTTTACACCTCTCAGCCTTTCCCGTGCCGCTCTTTTTAACCAGCAGCGCTGCCCCGACGCTCCCGCGGTGCAGCTCTTTTAGTCACACGGGGCAGCGGCCACACCTGCTGCAGTACCTTTACAGTATTTCTTAGACCATTGTCAATATTTTATTGCGCTCACACTTCCCAGCCTTTCCCATACTGCTCTGTTTAACCAGCAGCGCTGCCCCGACGCTCCCGCGGTGCAGCTCTTTTAGTGATGCGGGGCAGCGGCCACTCCTGCTGCTGTACCTTTATTGTACCTCGTTTACCATGCTCAGCATTTTATTCCCTTTACACCTCTCACGCTTTCCGGACCCCTTTTTAACCAGCAGCGCTGCCCCGACCGTCCCGCGGTGCAGCTCTTTTAGTGATGCGGGGCAGCGGCCACTCCTGCTGCAGTATCTTTATTGTAGTTCTTTTACCATGCTCAGCATTTCATTCCCTTTACACCTCTCACGCTTTCCGGACCCCTTTTTTAACCAGCAGCGCTGCCCCGACGCTCCCGCGGTGCAGCTCTTTTAGTCACACGGGGCAGCGGCCACACCTGCTGCAGTACCTTTATTGTACCTCGTTTACCATGCTCAGCATTTTATTCCCTTTACACCTCTCACGCTTTCCGGACCCCTTTTTAACCAGCAGCGCTGCCCCGACCGTCCCGCGGTGCAGCTCTTTTAGTGATGCGGGGCAGCGGCCACTCCTGCTGCTGTACCTTTATTGTACCTCGTTTACCATGCTCAGCATTTCATTCCCTTTACACCTCTCACGCTTTCCGGACCCCTGTTTAACCAGCAGCGCTGCCCCGACGCTCCCGCGGTGCAGCTCTTTTAGTGACACGGGGCAGCGGCCACACCTGCTGCAGTACCTTTATTGTACCTCGTTTACCATGCTCAGCATTTTATTCCCTTTACACCTCTCAGCCTTTCCCGTGCCGCTCTTTTTAACCAGCAGCGCTGCGCCGACGCTCCCGCGGTGCAGCTCTTTTAGTGATGCGGGGCAGCGGCCACTCCTGCAGCAGTATCTTTATTGTACCTCTTTTACCATGCTCAGCATTTCATTCCCTTTACACCTCTCACGCTTTCCAGTGCCGCTCTTTTTAACCAGCAGCGCTGCCCCGACGCTCCCGCGGTGCAGCTCTTTTAGTCACACGGGGCAGCGGCCACACCTGCTGCAGTACCTTTATTGTACCTCGTTTACCATGCTCAGCATTTTATTCCCTTTACACCTCTCACGCTTTCCGGGCCCCTTTTTAACCAGCAGCGCTGCCCCGACCGTCCCGCGGTGCAGCTCTTTTAGTGATGCGGGGCAGCGGCCACTCCTGCTGCAGTACCTTTATTGTACCTCTTTTACCATGCTCAGCATTTCATTCCCTTTACACCTCTCACGCTTTCCGGACCCCTTTTTAACCAGCAGCACTGCCCCGACGCTCCCGCGGTGCAGCTCTTTTAGTGACGCGGGGCAGCGGCCACACCTGCTGCAGTACCTTTATTGTACCTCGTTTACCATGCTCAGCATTTTATTCCCTTTACACCTCTCACGCTTTCCGGACCCCTTTTTAACCAGCAGCGCTGCCCCGACCGTCCCGCGGTGCAGCTCTTTTAGTGATGCGGGGCAGCGGCCACTCCTGCTGCAGTACCTTTTCAATATTTCTTAGACCATTTTCAATATTTTATTGCGCTCACACTTCCCAGCCTTTCCCATGCTGCTCTGTTTAACCAGCAGCGCTGCCCCGATGCTCCCGCGGTGCAGCTCTTTTAGTGATGCGGGGCAGCGGCCACACCTGCTGCAGTACCTTTATTGTACCTCGTTTACCATGCTCAGCATTTCATTCCCTTTACACCTCTCAGCCTTTCCCGTGCTGCTCTTTTTAACCAGCAGCGCTGCCCCGACGCTCCCGCGGTGCAGCTCTTTTAGTGACACGGGGCAGCGGCTACACCTGCTGCTGTACCTTTATTGTACCTCGTTTACCATGCTCAGCATTTCATTCCCTTTACACCTCTCACGCTTTCCGGACCCCTTTTTAACCAGCAGCGCTGCCCCGACCGTCCCGCGGTGCAGCTCTTTTAGTCACACGGGGCAGCGGCCACACCTGCTGCAGTACCTTTATTGTACCTCGTTTACCATGCTCAGCATTTCATTCCCTTTACACCTCTCACGCTTTCCGGACCCCTTTTTAACCAGCAGCGCTGCCCCGACGGTCCCGCGGTGCAGCTCTTTTAGTGATGCGGGGCAGCGGCCACACCTGCTGCAGTACCTTTATTGTACCTCGTTTACCATGCTCAGCATTTCATTCCCTTTACACCTCTCACGCTTTCCGGACCCCTTTTTAGCCAGCAGCGCTGCCCCGACGGTCCCGCGGTGCAGCTCTTTTAGTGATGCGGGGCAGCGGCCACTCCTGCAGCAGTATCTTTATTGTACCTCTTTTACCATGCTCAGCATTTTATTCCCTTTACACCTCTCACGCTTTCCGGACCCCTTTTTAACCAGCAGCGCTGACCCGACCGTCCCGCGGTGCAGCTCTTTTAGTGACGCGGGGCAGCGGCCACACCTGCTGCTGTACCTTTATTGTACCTCGTTTACCATGCTCAGCATTTCATTCCCTTTACACCTCTCAGCCTTTCCCGTGCCGCTCTTTTTAACCAGCAGCGCTGCCCCGACGCTCCCGCGGTGCAGCTCTTTTAGTCACACGGGGCAGCGGCCACTCCTGCTGCAGTACCTTTATTGTACCTCGTTTACCATGCTCAGCATTTTATTCCCTTTACACCTCTCACGCTTTCCGGACCCCTTTTTAACCAGCAGCGCTGCCCCGACGGTCCCGCGGTGCAGCGCTTTTAGTGATGCGGGGCAGCGGCCACTCCTGCTGCAGTACCTTTATTGTACCTCTTTTACCATGCTCAGCATTTCATTCCCTTTACACCTCTCACGCTTTCCGGACCCCATTTTTAACCAGCAGCGCTTCCCCGACGGTCCCGCGGTGCAGCTCTTTTAGTGATGCGGGGCAGCGGCCACTCCTGCTGCAGTACCTTTTCAATATTTCTTAGACCATTGTCAATATTTTATTGCGCTCACACTTCCCAGCCTTTCCCATACTGCTCTGTTTAACCAGCAGCGCTGCCCCGACGCTCCCGCGGTGCAGCTCTTTTAGTGATGCGGGGCAGCGGCCACTCCTGCTGCAGTACCTTTACAATATTTCTTAGACCATTGTCAATATTTTATTGCGCTCACACTTCCCAGCCTTTCCCGTGCTGCTCTTTTTAACCAGCAGCGCTGCCCCGACGCTCCCGCGGTGCAGCTCTTTTAGTGATGCGGGGCAGCGGCCACTCCTGCTGCTGTACCTTTATTGTACCTCGTTTACCATGCTCAGCATTTTATTCCCTTTACACCTCTCACGCTTTCCGGACCCCTTTTTAACCAGCAGCGCTGCCCCGACGGTCCCGCGGTGCAGCTCTTTTAGTGATGCGGGGCAGCGGCCACTCCTGCTGCTGTACCTTTATTGTACCTCGTTTACCATGCTCAGCATTTCATTCCCTTTACACCTCTCACGCTTTCCGGACCCCTGTTTAACCAGCAGCGCTGCCCCGACGCTCCCGCGGTGCAGCTCTTTTAGTGACACGGGGCAGCGGCCACACCTGCTGCAGTACCTTTATTGTACCTCGTTTACCATGCTCAGCATTTTATTCCCTTTACACCTCTCAGCCTTTCCCGTGCCGCTCTTTTTAACCAGCAGCGCTGCGCCGACGGTCCCGCGGTGCAGCTCTTTTAGTGATGCGGGGCAGCGGCCACTCCTGCTGCAGTATCTTTATTGTACCTCTTTTACCATGCTCAGCATTTCATTCCCTTTACACCTCTCACGCTTTCCAGTGCCGCTCTTTTTAACCAGCAGCGCTGCCCCGACGGTCCCGCGGTGCAGCTCTTTTAGTGATGCGGGGCAGCGGCCACACCTGCTGCTGTACCTTTATTGTACCTCGTTTACCATGCTCAGCATTTTATTCCCTTTACACCTCTCACGCTTTCCGGACCCCTTTTTAACCAGCAGCGCTGCCCCGACGCTCCCGAGATGCAGCTCTTTTAGTGATGCGGGGCAGCGGCCACACCTGCTGCAGTACCTTTATTGTACCTCGTTTACCATGCTCAGCATTTCATTCCCTTTACACCTCTCACGCTTTCCGGACCCCTTTTTAACCAGCAGCGCTGCCCCGACGCTCCCGCGGTGCAGCTCTTTTAGTGATGCGGGGCAGCGGCCACTCTTGCAGCAGTATCTTTATTGTACCTCGTTTACCATGCTCAGCATTTCATTCCCTTTACACCTCTCACGCTTTCCGGACCCCTTTTTAACCAGCAGCACTGCCCCGACGCTCCCGCGGTGCAGCTCTTTTAGTGATGCGGGGCAGCGGCCACTCCTGCAGCAGTATCTTTATTGTACCTCTTTTACCATGCTCAGCATTTCATTCCCTTTACACCTCTCACGCTTTCCGGACCCCTTTTTAGCCAGCAGCGCTGCCCCGACGGTCCCGCGGGGCAGCTCTTTTAGTGATGCGGAGCAGCGGCCACACCTGCTGCTGTACCTTTATTGTACCTCGTTTACCATGCTCAGCATTTTATTCCCTTTACACCTCTCACGCTTTCCGGACCCCTTTTTAACCAGCAGCGCTGACCCGACCGTCCCGCGGTGCAGCTCTTTTAGTGATGCGGGGCAGCGGCCACTCCTGCTGCTGTACCTTTATTGTACCTCGTTTACCATGCTCAGCATTTCATTCCCTTTACACCTCTCACGCTTTCCGGACCCCTGTTTAACCAGCAGCGCTGCCCCGACGCTCCCGCGGTGCAGCTCTTTTAGTCACACGGGGCAGCGGCCACACCTGCTGCAGTACCTTTATTGTACCTCGTTTACCATGCTCAGCATTTTATTCCCTTTACACCTCTCAGCCTTTCCCGTGCCGCTCTTTTTAACCAGCAGCGCTGCGCCGACGCTCCCGCGGTGCAGCTCTTTTAGTGATGCGGGGCAGCGGCCACTCCTGCAGCAGTATCTTTATTGTACCTCTTTTACCATGCTCAGCATTTCATTCCCTTTACACCTCTCACGCTTTCCGGACCCCTTTTTAGCCAGCAGCGCTGCCCCGACCGTCCCGCGGTGCAGCTCTTTTAGTGACGCGGGGCAGCGGCCACACCTGCTGCAGTACCTTTATTGTACCTCGTTTACAATGCTCAGCATTTTATTCCCTTTACACCTCTCAGCCTTTCCCGTGCCGCTCTTTTTAACCAGCAGCGCTGCCCCGACGCTCCCGAGGTGCAGCTCTTTTAGTCACACGGGGCAGCGGCCACTCCTGCTGCTGTACCTTTACAGTATTTCTTAAACCATTTTCAATATTTTATTGCGCTCACACTTCCCAGCCTTTCCCATGCTGCTCTTTTTAACCAGCAGCGCTGCCCCGACGCTCCCGCGGTGCAGCTCTTTTAGTGACGCGGAGCAGCGGCCACTCCTGCTGCTGTACCTTTATTGTACCTCGTTTACCATGCTCAGCATTTTATTCCCTTTACACCTCTCACGCTTTCCGGACCCCTTTTTAACCAGCAGCGCTGCCCCGACCGTCCCGCGGTGCAGCTCTTTTAGTGATGCGGGGCAGCGGCCACTCCTGCTGCAGTACCTTTACAATATTTCTTAGACCATTGTCAATACTTTATTGCGCTGACGTTTCCCAGCCTTTCCCGTGCTGCTCTGTTTAACCAGCAGCGCTGCCCCGACGCTCCCGCGGTGCAGCTCCCTTAGTGACACGGGGCAGGGGCCGAGAGCCCTCTAGGTGCGGCTCCTCTATAGCACTTTACCGTTTTCTATTTTATTTCATTGGCACCTCGCGCGTTGCGCCGGGCGCCTCATTCGGGGACATGCGCCGGCTCCCACAGCGCCCCGCCCGCCGCCGCTCCCCGGGGGCCTCCCCGCTGCTCTCGGGAGATCGCACACCGCACGCGGCCCAAGCCCCGTCTCGCCGACGGCACTCACCACCCGCCGCCCGCCGCCGCGTTCTCCCGCTCCCTACCGGCACGAAGCGGCGCTGCCGATGACGGAGCCGATGCGCGGCTGCCACGCCGCTCTCTCCGCGCCTCAGGGCCGGCGCCTTCGGCCGCTCAGGGCGGCGTCCCCGCATCCGGGCCAGCCCGCGGAGCTCCTGCCGCCGCCGCCGCCGCCCCCCGACTGAGGGGCCGCGACGCCGGCGCCCCCTTTTATACTCCGCACCCCCTTTTCCCGCCACTGCCGCGGTGGGCTCCCCCCGCCTCAAAATCGCCCAGAAGCGCCCGAGGCGGGAACGGCGCAGCCCCACCGGCGCCTCGGAGAAGCTCTTCTAGTGACAAGGAGCAGCGGCCACTCCTGCTGCAGTACCTTTATTGTACCTCGTTTACCATGCTCAGCATTTCATTCCCTTTACACCTCTCACGCTTTCCGGACCCCTTTTAAGCCGGCAGCACTGCCCCGACGCTCCCGAGGTGCAGCTCTTTTAGTGATGCGGGGCAGCGGCCACTCCTGCAGCAGTATCTTTATTGTACCTCGTTTACCATGCTCAGCATTTCATTCCCTTTACACCTCTCAGCCTTTCCCGTGCCGCTCTTTTTAACCAGCAGCGCTGCCCCGACGCTCCCGCGGTGCAGCTCTTTTAGTCACACGGGGCAGCGGCCACACCTGCTGCAGTACCTTTATTGTACCTCGTTTACCATGCTCAGCATTTTATTCCCTTTACACCTCTCACGCTTTCCGGACCCCTTTTTAACCAGCAGCGCTGCCCCGACCGTCCCGCGGTGCAGCTCTTTTAGTGATGCGGGGCAGCGGCCACTCCTGCTGCAGTACCTTTTTTGTACCTCTTTTACCATGCTCAGCATTTCATTCCCTTTACACCTCTCAGCCTTTCCCGTGCCGCTCTTTTTAACCAGCAGCGCTGCGCCGACGCTCCCGCGGTGCAGCTCTTTTAGTGATGCGGGGCAGCGGCCACTCCTGCAGCAGTATCTTTATTGTACCTCTTTTACCATGCTCAGCATTTCATTCCCTTTACACCTCTCACGCTTTCCGGACCCCTTTTTAACCAGCAGCACTGCCCCGACGCTCCCGCGGTGCAGCTCTTTTAGTGACGCGGGGCAGCGGCCACACCTGCTGCAGTACCTTTATTGTACCTCGTTTACCATGCTCAGCATTTTATTCCCTTTACACCTCTCACGCTTTCCGGACCCCTTTTTAACCAGCAGCGCTGCCCCGACCGTCCCGCGGTGCAGCTCTTTTAGTGATGCGGGGCAGCGGCCACTCCTGCTGCAGTACCTTTTCAATATTTCTTAGACCATTTTCAATATTTTATTGCGCTCACACTTCCCAGCCTTTCCCATGCTGCTCTGTTTAACCAGCAGCGCTGCCCCGATGCTCCCGCGGTGCAGCTCTTTTAGTGACACGGGGCAGCGGCTACACCTGCTGCTGTACCTTTATTGTACCTCGTTTACCATGCTCAGCATTTCATTCCCTTTACACCTCTCAGCCTTTCCCGTGCTGCTCTTTTTAACCAGCAGCGCTGCCCCGACGCTCCCGCGGTGCAGCTCTTTTAGTGACACGGGGCAGCGGCTACACCTGCTGCTGTACCTTTATTGTACCTCGTTTACCATGCTCAGCATTTCATTCCCTTTACACCTCTCACGCTTTCCGGACCCCTTTTTAACCAGCAGCGCTGCCCCGACCGTCCCGCGGTGCAGCTCTTTTAGTGATGCGGGGCAGCGGCCACACCTGCTGCAGTACCTTTATTGTACCTCGTTTACCATGCTCAGCATTTCATTCCCTTTACACCTCTCAGCCTTTCCCGTGCCGCTCTTTTTCAACAGCAGCGCTGCCCCGACGGTCCCGCGGTGCAGCTCTTTTAGTCACACGGGGCAGCGGCCACACCTGCTGCAGTACCTTTATTGTACCTCGTTTACCATGCTCTGCATTTCATTCCCTTTACACCTCTCACGCTTTCCGGACCCCTTTTTAACCAGCAGCGCTGCCCCGACGCTCCCGAGGTGCAGCTCTTTTAGTGATGCGGGGCAGCGGCCACTCCTGCTGCAGTACCTTTATTGTACCTCTTTTACCATGCTCAGCATTTCATTCCCTTTACACCTCTCACGCTTTCCGGACCCCTTTTTAGCCAGCAGCGCTGCCCCGACGGTCCCGCGGTGCAGCTCTTTTAGTGATGCGGAGCAGCGGCCACACCTGCTGCAGTACCTTTATTGTACCTCGTTTACCATGCTCAGCATTTTATTCCCTTTACACCTCTCACGCTTTCCCGTGCCGCTCTTTTTAACCAGCAGCGCTGCCCCGACGCTCCCGCGGTGCAGCTCTTTTAGTGACATGGGGCAGCGGCCACACCTGGTGCAGTACCTTTACAGTATTTCTTAGACCATTGTCAATATTTTATTGCGCTCACACTTCCAGGCCTTTCCCATGCTGCTCTGTTTAACCAGCAGCGCTGCCCCGACGCTCCCGCGGTGCAGCTCTTTTAGTCACACGGGGCAGCGGCCACACCTGCTGCAGTACCTTTATTGTACCTCGTTTACCATGCTCAGCATTTCATTCCCTTTACACCTCTCAGCCTTTCCCGTGCCGCTCTTTTTAACCAGCAGCGCTGCGCCGACGGTCCCGCGGTGCAGCTCTTTTAGTCACACGGGGCAGCGGCCACACCTGCTGCTGTACCTTTATTGTACCTCGTTTACCATGCTCAGCATTTCATTCCCTTTACACCTCTCACGCTTTCCGGACCCCTTTTTAACCAGCAGCACTGCCCCGACGGTCCCGCGGTGCAGCTCTTTTAGTGATGCGGGGCAGCGGCCACTCCTGCTGCTGTACCTTTATTGTACCTCTTTTACCATGCTCAGCATTTCATTCCCTTTACACCTCTCAGCCTTTCCCGTGCTGCTCTTTTTAACCAGCAGCGCTGCCCCGACGCTCCCGCGGTGCAGCTCTTTTAGTGATGCGGAGCAGCGGCCACTCCTGCTGCTGTACCTTTATTGTACCTCGTTTACCATGCTCAGCATTTCATTCCCTTTACACCTCTCAGCCTTTCCCGTGCTGCTCTTTTTAACCAGCAGCGCTGCCCCGACGCTCCCGCGGTGCAGCTCTTTTAGTGATGCGGGGCAGCGGCCACTCCTGCTGCAGTATCTTTATTGAACCTCTTTTACCATGCTCAGCATTTTATTCCCTTTACACCTTTCACGCATTCCGGACCCCTTTTTAACCTGCAGCGCTGCCCCGACCGTCCCGCGGTGCAGCTCTTTTAGTGACGCGGGGCAGCGGCCACACCTGCTGCAGTACCTTTATTGTACCTCGTTTACCATGCTCAGCATTTTATTCCCTTTACACCTCTCAGCCTTTCCCGTGCCGCTCTTTTTAACCAGCAGCGCTGCCCCGACGCTCCCGCGGTGCAGCTCTTTTAGTGACGCGGGGCAGCGGCCACACCTGCTGCTGTACCTTTATTGTACCTCGTTTACCATGCTCAGCATTTCATTCCCTTTACACCTCTCACGCTTTCCGGACCCCTTTTTAACCAGCAGCACTGCCCCGACGCTCCCGCGGTGCAGCTCTTTTAGTGATGCGGGGCAGCTACACCTGCTGCTGTACCTTTATTGTACCTCGTTTACCATGCTCAGCATTTTATTCCCTTTACACCTCTCAGCCTTTCCCGTGCCGCTCTTTTTAACCAGCAGCGCTGCCCCGACGCTCCCGCGGTGCAGCTCTTTTAGTGACACGGGGCAGCGGCCACACCTGCTGCTGTACCTTTATTGTACCTCGTTTACCATGCTCAGCATTTTATTCCCTTTACACCTCTCACGCTTTCCGGACCCCTTTTTAACCAGCAGCGCTGCCCCGACGGTCCCGCGGTGCAGCTCTTTTAGTGACGCGGGGCAGCGGCCACTCCTGCTGCAGTATCTTTATTGTACCTCTTTTACCATGCTCAGCATTTCATTCCCTTTACACCTCTCAGCCTTTCCCGTGCCGCTCTTTTTAACCAGCAGCGCTGCCCCGACGGTCCCGCGGTGCAGCTCTTTTAGTGATGCGGGGCAGCGGCCACACCTGCTGCTGTACCTTTATTGTACCTCGTTTACCATGCTCAGCATTTCATTCCCTTTACACCTCTCAGCCTTTCCCGTGCCGCTCTTTTTAACCAGCAGCGCTGCCCCGACGCTCCCGCGGTGCAGCTCTTTTAGTCACACGGGGCAGCGGCCACACCTGCTGCAGTACCTTTATTGTACCTCGTTTACCATGCTCAGCATTTCATTCCCTTTACACCTCTCACGCTTTCCGGACCCCTTTTTAACCAGCAGAGCTGCCCCGACGCTCCCGCGGTGCAGCTCTTTTAGTGATGCGGGGCAGCGGCCACACCTGCTGCAGTATCTTTATTGTACCTCTTTTACCATGCTCAGCATTTTATTCCCTTTACACCTCTCACGCTTTCCGGACCCCTTTTTAACCAGCAGCACTGCCCCGACGCTCCCGCGGTGCAGCTCTTTTAGTGATGCGGGGCAGCGGCCACTCCTGCAGCAGTATCTTTATTGTAGTTCTTTTACCATGCTCAGCATTTCATTCCCTTTACACCTCTCACGCTTTCCGGACCCCTTTTTAACCAGCAGCGCTGCCCCGACCGTCCCGCGGTGCAGCTCTTTTAGTGACGCGGGGCAGCGGCCACACCTGCTGCAGTATCTTTATTGTACCTCGTTTACCATGCTCAGCATTTCATTCCCTTTACACCTCTCAGCCTTTCCCGTGCCGCTCTTTTTAACCAGCAGCGCTGCCCCGACGCTCCCGAGGTGCAGCTCTTTTAGTCACACGGGGCAGCGGCCACTCCTGCTGCTGTACCTTTACAGTATTTCTTAAACCATTGTCAATATTTTATTGCGCTCACACTTCCCAGCCTTTCCCATGCTGCTCTTTTTAACCAGCAGCGCTGCCCCGACGCTCCCGCGGTGCAGCTCTTTTAGTGACGCGGAGCAGCGGCCACTCCTGCTGCAGTACCTTTATTGTACCTCGTTTACCATGCTCAGCATTTTATTCCCTTTACACCTCTCACGCTTTCCGGACCCCTTTTTAACCAGCAGCGCTGCCCCGACGGTCCCGCGGTGCAGCTCTTTTAGTGACGCGGGGCAGCGGCCACACCTGCTGCAGTACCTTTATTGTACCTCGTTTACCATGCTCAGCATTTCATTCCCTTTACACCTCTCACGCTTTCCGGACCCCTTTTTAACCAGCAGCACTGCCCCGACGCTCCCGCGGTGCAGCTCTTTTAGTGACACGGGGCAGCTACACCTGCTGCTGTACCTTTATTGTACCTCGTTTACCATGCTCAGCATTTCATTCCCTTTACACCTCTCAGCCTTTCCCGTGCTGCTCTTTTTAACCAGCAGCGCTGCCCCGACGCTCCCGCGGTGCAGCTCTTTTAGTGATGCGGGGCAGCGGCCACTCCTGCTGCTGTACCTTTATTGTACCTCGTTTACCATGCTCAGCATTTTATTCCCTTTACACCTCTCACGCTTTCCGGACCCCTTTTTAACCAGCAGCGCTGCCCCGACCGTCCCGCGGTGCAGCTCTTTTAGTGATGCGGGGCAGCGGCCACTCCTGCTGCAGTACCTTTACAATATTTCTTAGACCATTGTCAATACTTTATTGCGCTGACGTTTCCCAGCCTTTCCCGTGCTGCTCTGTTTAACCAGCAGCGCTGCCCCGACGCTCCCGCGGTACAGCTCCCTTAGTGACACGGGGCAGGGGCCGAGAGCCCTCTAGGTGCGGCTCCTCTATAGCACTTTACCGTTTTCTATTTTATTTCATTGGCACCTCGCGCGTTGCGCCGGGCGCCTCATTCGGGGACATGCGCCGGCTCCCACAGCGCCCCGCCCGCCGCCGCTCCCCGGGGGCCTCCCCGCTGCTCTCGGGAGATCGCACACCGCACGCGGCCCAAGCCCCGTCTCGCCGACGGCACTCACCACCCGCCGCCCGCCGCCGCGTTCTCCCGCTCCCTACCGGCACGAAGCGGCGCTGCCGATGACGGAGCCGATGCGCGGCTGCCACGCCGCTCTCTCCGCGCCTCAGGGCCGGCGCCTTCGGCCGCACAGGGCGGCGTCCCCGCATCCGGGCCAGCCCGCGGAGCTCCTGCCGCCGCCGCCGCCGCCCCCCGACTGAGGGGCCGCGACGCCGGCGCCCCCTTTTATACTCCGCACCCCCTTTTCCCGCCACTGCCGCGGTGGGCTCCCCCCGCCTCAAAATCGCCCAGAAGCGCCCGAGGCGGGAACGGCGCAGCCCCACCGGCGCCTCGGAGAAGCTCTTCTAGTGACAAGGAGCAGCGGCCACCCCTCCTGCAGTACCTTTATTGTACCTCGTTTACCATGCTCAGCATTTCATTCCCTTTACACCTCCCAGCCTTTCCCGTGCCGCTCTTTTTAACCAGCAGCGCTGCCCCGACGCTCCCGCGGTGCAGCTCTTTTAGTCACACGGGGCAGCGGCCACACCTGCTGCAGTACCTTTATTGTACCTCGTTTACCATGCTCAGCATTTTATTCCCTTTACACCTCTCACGCTTTCCGGACCCCTTTTTAACCAGCAGCGCTGCCCCGACCGTCCCGCGGTGCAGCTCTTTTAGTGATGCGGGGCAGCGGCCACTCCTGCTGCTGTACCTTTATTGTACCTCGTTTACCATGCTCAGCATTTCATTCCCTTTACACCTCTCACGCTTTCCGGACCCCTTTTTAACCAGCAGCGCTGCCCCGACGATCCCGCGGTGCAGCTCTTTTAGTGATGCGGGGCAGCGGCCACTCCTGCTGCAGTACCTTTTCAATATTTCTTAGACCATTTTCAATATTTTATTGCGCTCACACTTCCCAGCCTTTCCCATGCTGCTCTGTTTAACCAGCAGCGCTGCCCCGACCGTCCCGCGGTGCAGCTCTTTTAGTGATGCGGGGCAGCGGCCACTCCTGCTGCTGTACCTTTACAATATTTCTTAGACCATTGTCAATATTTTATTCCGCTCACACTTCCCAGCCTTTCCGTGCTGCTCTTTTTAACCAGCAGCGCTGCCCCGACGGTCCCGCGGTGCAGCTCTTTTAGTGATGCGGGGCAGCGGCCACTCCTCCTGCAGTAACCTTTATTGTACCTCGTTTACCATGCTCAGCATTTCATTCCCTTTACACCTCTCAGCCTTTCCCGTGCCGCTCTTTTTAACCAGCAGCGCTACGCCGACGCTCCCGCGTGCAGCTCTTTTAGTGATGCGGGGCAGCGGCCACTCCTGCTGCTGTACCTTTTCAATATTTCTTAGACCATTTTCAATATTTTATTGCGCTCACACTTCCCAGCCTTTCCCATGCTGCTCTGTTTAACCAGCAGCGCTGCCCCGACGCTCCCGCGGTGCAGCTCTTTTAGTGACGCGGAGCAGCGGCCACTCCAGCTGCTGTACCTTTATTGTACCTCGTTTACCATGCTCAGCATTTCATTCCCTTTACACCTCTCACGCTTTCCGGACCCCTTTTTAACCAGCAGAGCTGCCCCGACGCTCCCGCGGTGCAGCTCTTTTAGTGATGCGGGGCAGCGGCCACACCTGCTGCAGTATCTTTATTGTACCTCTTTTACCATGCTCAGCATTTCATTCCCTTTACACCTCTCACGCTTTCCGGACCCCTTTTTAACCAGCAGCGCTGCCCCGACCGTCCCGCGGTGCAGCTCTTTTAGTGACGCGGGGCAGCGGCCACACCTGCTGCAGTACCTTTATTGTACCTCGTTTACCATGCTCAGCATTTCATTCCCTTTACACCTCTCACGCTTTCCGGACCCCTTTTTAACCAGCAGCGCTGCCCCGACCGTCCCGCGGTGCAGCTCTTTTAGTGATGCGGGGCAGCGGCCACACCTGCTGCAGTACCTTTTCAATATTTCTTAGACCATTTTCAATATTTTATTGCGCTCACACTTCCCAGCCTTTCCCATACTGCTCTGTTTAACCAGCAGCGCTGCCCCGACGGTCCCGCGGTGCAGCTCTTTTAGTGATGCGGGGCAGCGGCCACACCTGCTGCTGTACCTTTATTGTACCTCGTTTACCATGCTCAGCATTTCATTCCCTTTACACCTCTCAGCCTTTCCCGTGCCGCTCTTTTTAACCAGCAGCGCTGCCCCGACGCTCCCGCGGTGCAGCTCTTTTAGTCACACGGGGCAGCGGCCACACCTGCTGCACTACCTTTATTGTACCTCGTTTACCATGCTCAGCATTTCATTCCCTTTACACCTCTCACGCTTTCCGGACCCCTTTTTAACCAGCAGCACTGCCCCGACGCTCCCGCGGTGCAGCTCTTTTAGTGATGCGGGGCAGCGGCCACACCTGCTGCAGTACCTTTATTGTACCTCTTTTACCATGCTCAGCATTTCATTCCCTTTACACCTCTCACGCTTTCCGGACCCCTTTTTAGCCAGCAGCGCTGCCCCGACCGTCCCGCGGTGCAGCTCTTTTAGTGATGCGGAGCAGCGGCCACACCTGCTGCAGTACCTTTATTGTACCTCGTTTACCATGCTCAGCATTTTATTCCCTTTACACCTCTCACGCTTTCCCGTGCCGCTCCTTTTAACCAGCAGCGCTGCCCCGACGCTCCCGCGGTGCAGCTCTTTTAGTGACACGGGGCAGCGGCCACACCTGGTGCAGTACCTTTACAGTATTTCTTAGACCATTGTCAATATTTTATTGCGCTCACACTTCCAGGCCTTTCCCATGCTGCTCTGTTTAACCAGCAGCGCTGCCCCGACGCTCCCGCGGTGCAGCTCTTTTAGTGATGCGGGGCAGCGGCCACTCCTGCTGCAGTATCTTTATTGAACCTCTTTTACCATGCTCAGCATTTTATTCCCTTTACACCTTTCACGCATTCCGGACCCCTTTTTAACCTGCAGCGCTGCCCCGACCGTCCCGCGGTGCAGCTCTTTTAGTGACGGGGGGCAGCGGCCACACCTGCTGCAGTACCTTTATTGTACCTCGTTTACCATGCTCAGCATTTTATTCCCTTTACACCTCTCAGCCTTTCCCGTGCTGCTCTTTTTAACCAGCAGCGCTGCCCCGACGCTCCCGCGGTGCAGCTCTTTTAGTGATGCGGAGCAGCGGCCACTCCTGCTGCTGTACCTTTATTGTACCTCGTTTACCATGCTCAGCATTTCATTCCCTTTACACCTCTCAGCCTTTCCCATGCTGCTCTGTTTAACCAGCAGCGCTGCCCCGACGCTCCCGCGGTGCAGCTCTTTTAGTGATGCGGGGCAGCGGCCACTCCTGCTGCAGTATCTTTATTGAACCTCTTTTACCATGCTCAGCATTTTATTCCCTTTACACCTTTCACGCATTCCGGACCCCTTTTTAACCTGCAGCGCTGCCCCGACCGTCCCGCGGTGCAGCTCTTTTAGTGACGCGGGGCAGCGGCCACACCTGCTGCTGTACCTTTATTGTACCTCGTTTACCATGCTCAGCATTTCATTCCCTTTACACCTCTCACGCTTTCCGGACCCCTTTTTAACCAGCAGCACTGCCCCGACGCTCCCGCGGTGCAGCTCTTTTAGTGACACGGGGCAGCTACACCTGCTGCTGTACCTTTATTGTACCTCGTTTACCATGCTCAGCATTTCATTCCCTTTACACCTCTCAGCCTTTCCCGTGCCGCTCTTTTTAACCAGCAGCGCTGCCCCGACGCTCCCGCGGTGCAGCTCTTTTAGTGACACGGGGCAGCGGCCACACCTGCTGCTGTACCTTTATTGTACCTCGTTTACCATGCTCAGCATTTTATTCCCTTTACACCTCTCACGCTTTCCGGACCCCTTTTTAACCAGCAGCGCTGCCCCGACGGTCCCGCGGTGCAGCTCTTTTAGTGACGCGGGGCAGCGGCCACTCCTGCTGCAGTATCTTTATTGTACCTCTTTTACCATGCTCAGCATTTCATTCCCTTTACACCTCTCAGCCTTTCCCGTGCCGCTCTTTTTCAACAGCAGCGCTGCCCCGACGCTCCCGCGGTGCAGCTCTTTTAGTGATGCGGGGCAGCGGCCACACCTGCTGCAGTACCTTTATTGTACCTCGTTTACCATGCTCAGCATTTTATTCCCTTTACACCTCTCACGCTTTCCGGACCCCTTTTTAACCAGCAGCGCTGCCCCGACCGTCCCGCGGTGCAGCTCTTTTAGTGATGCGGGGCAGCGGCCACACCTGCTGCTGTACCTTTATTGTACCTCGTTTACCATGCTCAGCATTTCATTCCCTTTACACCTCTCAGCCTTTCCCGTGCCGCTCATTTTAACCAGCAGCGCTGCCCCGACGCTCCCGCGGTGCAGCTCTTTTAGTGACACGGGGCAGCGCCCTCACCTGCTGCTGTACCTTTATTGTACCTCGCTTACCATGCTCAGCATTTTATTCCCTTTACACCTCTCACGCTTTCCGGACCCCTTTTTAACCAGCAGCACTGCCCCGACGCTCCCGCGGTGCAGCTCTTTTAGTGACACGGGGCAGCGGCCACACCTGCTGCTGTACCTTTATTGTACCTCGTTTACCATGCTCAGCATTTCATTCCCTTTACACCTCTCACGCTTTCCGGACCCCTTTTTAACCAGCAGCGCTGCCCCGACGCTCCCGAGGTGCAGCTCTTTTAGTGATGCGGGGCAGCGGCCACACCTGCTGCAGTATCTTTATTGTACCTCTTTTACCATGCTCAGCATTTCATTCCCTTTACACCTCTCACGCTTTCCGGACCCCTTTTTAGCCAGCAGCGCTGCCCCGACGGTCCCGCGGTGCAGCTCTTTTAGTGATGCGGGGCAGCGGCCACACCTGCTGCAGTATCTTTATTGTACCTCTTTTACCATGCTCAGCATTTTATTCCCTTTACACCTCTCACGCTTTCCCGTGCCGCTCTTTTTAACCAGCAGCGCTGCCCCGACGCTCCCGCGGTGCAGCTCTTTTAGTGATGCGGGGCAGCGGCCACACCTGGTGCAGTACCTTTACAGTATTTCTTAAACCATTGTCAATATTTTATTGCGCTCACACTTCCAGGCCTTTCCAATGCTGCTCTGTTTAACCAGCAGCGCTGCCCCGACGCTCCCGCGGTGCAGCTCTTTTAGTGGTGCGGGGCAGCGGCCACACCTGCTGCTGTACCTTTATTGTACCTCGTTTACCATGCTCAGCATTTCATTCCCTTTACACCTCTCACGCTTTCCGGACCCCTTTTTAACCAGCAGCGCTGCCCCGACCGTCCCGCGGTGCAGCTCTTTTAGTGATGCGGGGCAGCGGCCACTCCTGCTGCAGTACCTTTTCAATATTTCTTAGACCATTTTCAATATTTTATTGCGCTCACACTTCCCAGCCTTTCCCATGCTGCTCTGTTTAACCAGCAGCGCTGCCCCGATGCTCCCGCGGTGCAGCTCTTTTAGTGATGCGGGGCAGCGGCCACACCTGCTGCAGTACCTTTATTGTACCTCGTTTACCATGCTCAGCATTTCATTCCCTTTACACCTCTCACGCTTTCCGGACCCCTTTTTAACCAGCAGCACTGCCCCGACGCTCCCGCGGTGCAGCTCTTTTAGTGACACGGGGCAGCTACACCTGCTGCTGTACCTTTTTTGTACCTCGTTTACCATGCTCAGCATTTCATTCCCTTTACACCTCTCAGCCTTTCCCGTGCCGCTCTTTTTAACCAGCAGCGCTGCGCCGACGCTCCCGCGGTGCAGCTCTTTTAGTGACACGGGGCAGCGGCTACACCTGCTGCTGTACCTTTATTGTACCTCGTTTACCATGCTCAGCATTTCATTCCCTTTACACCTCTCACGCTTTCCGGACCCCTTTTTAACCAGCAGCGCTGCCCCGACGCTCCCGCGGTGCAGCTCTTTTAGTGATGCGGGGCAGCGGCTACACCTGCTGCTGTACCTTTATTGTACCTCGTTTACCATGCTCAGCATTTCATTCCCTTTACACCTCTCACGCTTTCCGGACCCCTTTTTAACCAGCAGCGCTGCTCCGACGCTCCCGCGGTGCAGCTCTTTTAGTGATGCGGGGCAGCGGCCACTCCTGCTGCTGTACCTTTACAATATTTCTTAGACCATTGTCAATACTTTATTGCGCTGACGTTTCTCAGCCTTTCCCGTGCTGCTCTGTTTAACCAGCAGCGCTGCCCCGACGCTCCCGCGGTGCAGCTCCCTTAGTGACACGGGGCAGGGGCCGAGAGCCCTCTAGGTGCGGCTCCTCTATAGCACTTTACCGTTTTCTATTTTATTTCATTGGCACCTCGCGCGTTGCGCCGGGCGCCTCATTCGGGGACATGCGCCGGCTCCCACAGCGCCCCGCCCGCCGCCGCTCCCCGGGGGCCTCCCCGCTGCTCTCGGGAGATCGCACACCGCACGCGGCCCAAGCCCCGTCTCGCCGACGGCACTCACCACCCGCCGCCCGCCGCCGCGTTCTCCCGCTCCCTACCGGCACGAAGCGGCGCTGCCGATGACGGAGCCGATGCGCGGCTGCCACGCCGCTCTCTCCGCGCCTCAGGGCCGGCGCCTTCGGCCGCACAGGGCGGCGTCCCCGCATCCGGGCCAGCCCGCGGAGCTCCTGCCGCCGCCGCCGCCGCCCCCCGACTGAGGGGCCGCGACGCCGGCGCCCCCTTTTATACTCCGCACCCCCTTTTCCCGCCACTGCCGCGGTGGGCTCCCCCCGCCTCAAAATCGCCCAGAAGCGCCCGAGGCGGGAACGGCGCAGCCCCACCGGCGCCTCGGAGAAGCTCTTCTAGTGACAAGGAGCAGCGGCCACCCCTCCTGCAGTACCTTTATTGTACCTCGTTTACCATGCTCAGCATTTCATTCCCTTTACACCTCTCAGCCTTTCCCGTGCCGCTCTTTTTAACCAGCAGCGCTGCCCCGACGCTCCCGCGGTGCAGCTCTTTTAGTCACACGGGGCAGCGGCCACACCTGCAGCAGTACCTTTATTGTACCTCGTTTACCATGCTCAGCATTTTATTCCCTTTACACCTCTCACGCTTTCCGGACCCCTTTTTAACCAGCAGCGCTGCCCCGACCGTCCCGCGGTGCAGCTCTTTTAGTGATGCGGGGCAGCGGCCACTCCTGCTGCTGTACCTTTATTGTACCTCGTTTACCATGCTCAGCATTTCATTCCCTTTACACCTCTCACGCTTTCCGGACCCCTTTTTAACCAGCAGCGCTGCCCCGACCGTCCCGCGGTGCAGCTCTTTTAGTGATGCGGGGCAGCGGCCACTCCTGCTGCAGTACCTTTTCAATATTTCTTAGACCATTGTCAATATTTTATTGCGCTCACACTTCCCAGCCTTTCCCATGCTGCTCTGTTTAACCAGCAGCGCTGCCCCGACGCTCCCGCGGTGCAGCTCTTTTAGTGACGCGGAGCAGCGGCCACTCCTGCTGCTGTACCTTTATTGTACCTCGTTTACCATGCTCAGCATTTTATTCCCTTTACACCTCTCACGCTTTCCGGACCACTTTTTAACCAGCAGCGCTGCCCCGACCGTCCCGCGGTGCAGCTCTTTTAGTGATGCGGGGCAGCGGCCACTCCTGCTGCTGTACCTTTACAATATTTCTTAGACCATTGTAAATATTTTATTCCGCTCACACTTCCCAGCCTTTCCGTGCTGCTCTTTTTAACCAGCAGCGCTGCCCCGACGGTCCCGCGGTGCAGCTCTTTTAGTGATGCGGGGCAGCGGCCACTCCTGCTGCAGTACCTTTATTGTACCTCGTTTACCATGCTCAGCATTTTATTCCCTTTACACCTCTCAGCCTTTCCCGTGCCGCTCTTTTTAACCAGCAGCGCTGCCCCGACGCTCCCGCGGTGCAGCTCTTTTAGTGACACGGGGCAGCGGCCACACCTGCTGCAGTACCTTTATTGTACCTCGTTTACCATGCTCAGCATTTCATTCCCTTTACACCTCTCAGCCTTTCCCGTGCCGCTCTTTTTAACCAGCAGCGCTACGCCGACGCTCCCGCGGTGCAGCTCTTTTAGTGATGCGGGGCAGCGGCCACACCTGCTGCTGTACCTTTATTGTACCTCTTTTACCATGCTCAGCATTTCATTCCCTTTACACCTCTCAGCCTTTCCCGTGCTGCTCTTTTTAACCAGCAGCGCTGCCCCGACGCTCCCGCGGTGCAGCTCTTTTAGTGATGCGGAGCAGCGGCCACTCCTGCTGCTGTACCTTTATTGTACCTCGTTTACCATGCTCAGCATTTCATTCCCTTTACACCTCTCAGCCTTTCCCATGCTGCTCTGTTTAACCAGCAGCGCTGCCCCGACGCTCCCGCGGTGCAGCTCTTTTAGTGATGCGGGGCAGCGGCCACTCCTGCTGCAGTATCTTTATTGAACCTCTTTTACCATGCTCAGCATTTTATTCCCTTTACACCTCTCACGCTTTCCGGACCCCTTTTTAACCTGCAGCGCTGCCCCGACCGTCCCGCGGTGCAGCTCTTTTAGTGACGCGGGGCAGCGGCCACACCTGCTGCAGTACCTTTATTGTACCTCGTTTACCATGCTCAGCATTTTATTCCCTTTACACCTCTCAGCCTTTCCCGTGCCGCTCTTTTTAACCAGCAGCGCTGCCCCGACGCTCCCGCGGTGCAGCTCTTTTAGTGACGCGGGGCAGCGGCCACACCTGCTGCTGTACCTTTATTGTACCTCGTTTACCATGCTCAGCATTTCATTCCCTTTACACCTCTCACGCTTTCCGGACCCCTTTTTAACCAGCAGCACTGCCCCGACGCTCCCGCGGTGCAGCTCTTTTAGTGACACGGGGCAGCTACACCTGCTGCTGTACCTTTATTGTACCTCGTTTACCATGCTCAGCATTTTATTCCCTTTACACCTCTCAGCCTTTCCCGTGCCGCTCTTTTTAACCAGCAGCGCTGCCCCGACGCTCCCGCGGTGCAGCTCTTTTAGTGACACGGGGCAGCGGCCACACCTGCTGCAGTACCTTTATTGTACCTCGTTTACCATGCTCAGCATTTTATTCCCTTTACACCTCTCACGCTTTCCGGACCCCTTTTTAACCAGCAGCGCTGCCCCGACGGTCCCGCGGTGCAGCTCTTTTAGTGACGCGGGGCAGCGGCCACTCCTGCTGCAGTACCTTTATTGTACCTCGTTTACCATGCTCAGCATTTCATTCCCTTTACACCTCTCACGCTTTCCGGACCCCTTTTTAACCAGCAGCGCTGCCCCGACGCTCCCGCGGTGCAGCTCTTTTAGTGATGCGGGGCAGCGGCCACTCCTGCTGCTGTACCTTTACAATATTTCTTAGACCATTGTCAATACTTTATTGCGCTGACGTTTCTCAGCCTTTCCCGTGCTGCTCTGTTTAACCAGCAGCGCTGCCCCGACGCTCCCGCGGTGCAGCTCCCTTAGTGACACGGGGCAGGGGCCGAGAGCCCTCTAGGTGCGGCTCCTCTATAGCACTTTACCGTTTTCTATTTTATTTCATTGGCACCTCGCGCGTTGCGCCGGGCGCCTCATTCGGGGACATGCGCCGGCTCCCACAGCGCCCCGCCCGCCGCCGCTCCCCGGGGGCCTCCCCGCTGCTCTCGGGAGATCGCACACCGCACGCGGCCCAAGCCCCGTCTCGCCGACGGCACTCACCACCCGCCGCCCGCCGCCGCGTTCTCCCGCTCCCTACCGGCACGAAGCGGCGCTGCCGATGACGGAGCCGATGCGCGGCTGCCACGCCGCTCTCTCCGCGCCTCAGGGCCGGCGCCTTCGGCCGCACAGGGCGGCGTCCCCGCATCCGGGCCAGCCCGCGGAGCTCCTGCCGCCGCCGCCGCCGCCCCCCGACTGAGGGGCCGCGACGCCGGCGCCCCCTTTTATACTCCGCACCCCCTTTTCCCGCCACTGCCGCGGTGGGCTCCCCCCGCCTCAAAATCGCCCAGAAGCGCCCGAGGCGGGAACGGCGCAGCCCCACCGGCGCCTCGGAGAAGCTCTTCTAGTGACAAGGAGCAGCGGCCACCCCTCCTGCAGTACCTTTATTGTACCTCGTTTACCATGCTCAGCATTTCATTCCCTTTACACCTCTCAGCCTTTCCCGTGCCGCTCTTTTTAACCAGCAGCGCTGCCCCGACGTTCCCGAGGTGCAGCTCTTTTAGTGATGCGGGGCAGCGGCCACACCTGCTGCTGTACCTTTATTGTACCTCGTTTACCATGCTCAGCATTTCATTCCCTTTACACCTCTCACGCTTTCCGGAGCCCTTTTTAACCAGCAGCGCTGCCCCGACGCTCCCGCGGTGCAGCTCTTTTAGTGACACGGGGCAGCAGCCACTCCTGCTGCAGTACTTTTAAAGGATTTTCGACCATTTTATTTTATACCCTTCACAGATGCGACCTTTGCCGTGACACCTTTGAAGCAGCGCCCCTGCCCCACGTGCGCCGCGGTGCAGCTCATTTTATCCTGAGGAAGTGGCTACTCCTGCTGCGGTGTTGTTATTATTTCTCAGACCTTTCTCTATATTTTATTTCCCTCACCCCTCCAGTCCTTTTACGTGCCGCACGTTTACCATCAGCACCACCCCAAAGGTCCCGCGGTGCAGCTGTTTTAGTGAACCCACGCAGCGGCCACAACTGCTGCTGTACCTTTATTGTACCTCGTTTACCATGCTCAGCATTTCATTCCCTTTACACCTCTCAGCCTTTCCCGTGCCGCTCTTTTTAACCAGCAGCGCTGCCCCGACGCTCCCGCGGTGCAGCTCTTTTAGTGACGCGGGGCAGCGGCCACTCCTGCTGCAGTACCTTTATTGTACCTCGTTTACCATGCTCAGCATTTTATTCCCTTTACACCTCTCACGCTTTCCGGGCCCCTTTTTAACCAGCAGCGCTGCCCCGACGCTCCCGCGGTGCAGCTCTTTTAGTGACGCGGGGCAGCGGCCACTCCTGCTGCAGTACCTTTACAATATTTCTTAGACCATTGTCAGTATTTTATTGCGCTCACACTTCCCAGCCTTTCCCGTGCTGCTCTGTTTAACCAGCAGCGCTGCCCCGACGCTCCCGCGGTGCAGCTCTTTTAGTGATGCGGGGCAGCGGCCACTCCTGCAGCAGTATCTTTATTGTACGTCTTTTACCATGCTCAGCATTTCATTCCCTTTACACCTCTCACGCTTTCCGGACCCCTTTTTAACCAGCAGCGCTGCCCCGACCGTCCCGCGGTGCAGCTCTTTTAGTGACGCGGGGCAGCGGCCACTCCTGCTGCAGTACTTTTAAAGGATTTTCGACCATTTTATTTTATACCCTTCACAGATTCGACCTTTGCCGTGACACCTTTGAAGCAGCGCCCCTGCTCCGGGTGCGCCGCGGTGCAGCTCATTTTATCCTGAGGAAGTGGCTACTCCTGCTGCGGTGTTGTTATTATTTCTCAGACCTTTCTCTATATTTTATTTCCCTCACACCTCCAGTCCTTTTACGTGCCGCACGTTTACCATCAACACCACCCCAAAGGTGCCGCGGTGCAGCTCTTTTAGTGAACCCACGCAGCGGCCACTCCTGCTGCTGTACCTTTTGAGTATTTCTTAGACCATTCTCAATATTTTATTCCGCTCACGTTTCCCAGCCTTTCCGTGCTGCTCTGTTTAACCAGCAGCGCTGCCCCGACGCTCCCGCGGTGCAGCTCCCTTAGTGACACGGGGCAGGGGCCGAGAGCCCTCTAGGTGCGGCTCCTCTATAGCACTTTACCGTTTTCTATTTTATTTCATTGGCACCTCGCGCGTTGCGCCGGGCGCCTCATTCGGGGACATGCGCCGGCTCCCACAGCGCCCCGCCCGCCGCCGCTCCCCGGGGGCCTCCCCGCTGCTCTCGGGAGATCGCACACCGCACGCGGCCCAAGCCCCGTCTCGCCGACGGCACTCACCACCCGCCGCCCGCCGCCGCGTTCTCCCGCTCCCTACCGGCACGAAGCGGCGCTGCCGATGACGGAGCCGATGCGCGGCTGCCACGCCGCTCTCTCCGCGCCTCAGGGCCGGCGCCTTCGGCCGCACAGGGCGGCGTCCCCGCATCCGGGCCAGCCCGCGGAGCTCCTGCCGCCGCCGCCGCCGCCCCCCGACTGAGGGGCCGCGACGCCGGCGCCCCCTTTTATACTCCGCACCCCCTTTTCCCGCCACTGCCGCGGTGGGCTCCCCCCGCCTCAAAATCGCCCAGAAGCGCCCGAGGCATGATATCCCCCGCGCCGGAATCCCTCCTGTCCTGGAAGAGGTAAGGTAAAGAAAAAAAATAGAACTCCGAGCTTTCCACAAATGTCCCAAAAAACGAAGCAGCTGTGAGGGGCTTCGAGCTGTGCCTGGTCCCTCAGGTAACGGCGCTTTCCATTGGCTGCCGGAGTGGCCAGGGCTCCTATTGGCTGCCGGACGCTGCGACGCTTCCGATTGGCTGCTGCTCGATCCGCAGCCCCCGGGCAGCTGCTGCTGGGGGCCTCGACAGGCGGGCTGCCGCCGGAGCAGGACACACGGCAACGCCAGCAGGCGTCCAGCGGTGCTCGGTGTCTGTCGGCGTTTGCAGTTCAGACAGACATATTGAATCCAAATTGCCGGCGATTCCCACCACATGCTATTTCTCCTCTGTTTTCCTGGATGGATTTGACAGCGCTTTCTTTCCCCCCCACAGAGTTGGAAAGCAAAATGCTCAGCTGCCCCTTGGCCATCTCCGCTTCCTTCCACAGCTCCAGCCTTGTCCCTCTTTCTCTCCCCTTTACTTTGCACCAGGTTCTCCCTCCTCCTTTCCCAGGCAGGTCGCAGCAGAGACATTTCACCCACCGGCACCACCTGCTTCCTCTCACTCCGTCCCAGTTTGCCCACTTTGAACTACTGTAGCCGCCTGCCCGCGGAGCCGGACCCGCCGCGCGCCTGGGTAATGGTGGCGTGAATTATCGCAGGGATTATTGGGGTGGGCTGGGCCTGGTCAGGTGCCTGGTGCCAGCGAAACCGCTCTGTCCCTCTCCTCCTCACCCTGGGCAGGGAACAGAACACATCAGGAAAGACTTGAGGATCGGGAAAAGGGCCTAGACAGATCACTCACCGGTCACTGGAGCAAGAAACACGACTGGGGGGAATAAATTGAATTTCTTGTCAAACAAATCAGAGCAAGAGAATGAGAGGTAAAGCTGCAGGGGTTCAAGCCTAGGAACGAGGACTTTTTCCTCGGCAGCTCGCAGCTGCACGAGGGGGATAAAGGATCCCCCGGGGCCCCCGAGCAGCGGCTCTGCCCCTCCTCAATGGGGATGTGTCCAGACCCGCCGGTCCATCCCGGGCTTTGGGGGGCAAGAGTGGAGCAGGCGCTGAGCTGCTCCATGGAGCTTCCAGCCCCTGTTTGATCTGTCGGGGCGTGACACAGTCACTGCTGGGCGTCCGTCGGCGCTCGGTGTCTGTCGGAGTTTGCAATCCCGACAGATAAATTGAGTCCAAACCGGCAGCGCCAGCTCATCTTTACTGTTCTTTTTCAATTTCTTAATGAATTAAGGGAAAACTCCCTTTAGTCGCCATTTCAAAGCCTTGAATCAAGGGGAAAACGGAGGTTCCCTCTCAATTTAGACCCGTAATTGATGCATAAGGAGGGTCTCCCCTAAATTTAAACCCAAATAAAAAGTGAATCAAGGAGGAGTTTTGCTCAATTTTGCCTCCTAAAATGAGGGGAAATGCAGCTCCCTCTTCAATTTCCCTCAAGAAACACCATTTTGGGGTCTTTTGGACACATTTTTCCTCTCTGAAGGTCCCTTCAAATGAGGGTCCCCCCTCGATGGAACTCTTATAATGGCACATAAAGAGGTTCTTCTCAAGGGAAGCCCTTTAAAACCAGGGACGGTGGTGTTTTGCCCTCAATTTTAACCTTAAGATGATGAAAATGGGGCGGTTTCCCTCAATTCAAATCCATCAAACAGCACCATAAAGGCTTTCTTCTTCCATTTAGATACAAAAATAATGGAAAACGGTGATTCCCTGCCAATTGAGATACAAAATCATGAAAATGTGTGTTCCTTCAATTGAGACCTTCCAAATCGTAGATGAAGTGGGATCCTCCTAAGTTCAAACACAGTTACAGAAACTGTTTTCTCCTCCATTTAAATCCTTTTTCTTCTCGTACTCCCCCCCGCACCCCCCCCAACTTTTTTTTTGGGGGGGGGGCGGGGGCGGGGCACTAGGAGCACTTCCTCCGCCTCACTGGTCGCACTTGGGGCTGCTGCACGTTGGAGAGTGGTGGGAAGTTTCCTCCCAGTTCCCTCCCAGTGTTCCCAGTATCTCTTCCAGTGCTCCCACTGGCAGAACACTGGGGGACACTGCATGGTCTGATGATGGGGGGGTGCATTGTCGAGGATCACAGAGGGGCCCGGGGGGTCCCGGGCGTCCTTGGGGGGGTTCCAGGTTCAGCAGTAGGATTTTTCTGACTATGAGTGAGCTGTGTGGCCTTTGGAGGTGTCCCTTCCTCTCCTGCTCACAACAGAGCAGCTCAGAGGTGATTTGGCTCCTGAGCGTTTCAATTTAGGCCCCCAAAGAGAGGAGGAGCTGCTGCCCACATTACACCTTACAGCTCTGCCAAGGGGCATCTAACCCCATGTGTGCTCAGGAGGTGGGGATGCAAACCCCAAATCCCATCTCCACCTCCCTCTGCAGTCCTTTAAGGGGTTCCTCTAGTCTGGAAAACCAGTCCCATAACTACAGTAAACCCAGAGTCTCCTGAGTGAGAAACCACGTACTTGTAATTCCTCTGCAATAGCCTCATCCCACCTCCAGCAGCCCCTGGGAAGCTGCAGGCAAGAACACCTAACCTGGTAAGCAACTCCATTTCTTGGCAGATTTCCAGGGCAATGCAAAAACATTTCAAAGTATTTTTTCAAAACATCTGCTTATTGTCCTTTAATGCAAAATAGTGATTCCATACCAGTCCTAAGAAGAACAGGCCCAGAGAAGACCTTGCTCTCTACAACTCCCTGACAGGAGGGTGTAGCCAGGTGAGGATTGGCTGCTTCTCCCAGGCAACCAGGAACAGGACAAGAGGAAACGGCCTCAAGCCGCACCAGGGTTGGACATCAAGAGGACTTTCTTCCTGGAAAGGGTGGTCAGGCCTTGGCAGGGGCTGCCCAGGGAGGTTTGGAGTCCCCGTTCCTGGAGGTGTCCGAGGAACACCTGGACATGGCACTCAGTGCTCTGGGCTGGGTGACAAGGTAGGGATTGGGCACACGTTGGACTCGATGACCTTAGAGGGCTTTTCCAACCTCAGTGGTTCTATGATTCTCATTATTCCAAATTCATTTGCAAAAGCTCTCACACCTCTAGTCACACCTTAGCAGGTGTGTAGGCCCAAGCTCATACATTTGAGAGATTTACTGCCTCCAGTGGGACCTACACCGCAATTTCAGGGAGAGGCAAGACTTCAGCCGTTACGAGAGAAAACTTTGCAAAAGCATTCCCTGGAGAGACATCCTGAAGGAAGGTGTCTCCCCCTCTTCTGACCATAGAGAGAGCTGAGTCTCCAGTGTTAATTCTAAAACTTTCAAGCTCCAAGTCTGACTCCCAGAAATTTTATTGGCCCCACTTCCCAGCACAATACTCAGACCTCACACGTCGAGGAAAAAAGCAGTGCAGATTAAATAATTAATGCTTCTGGGTACTGTTCTCCCTCTAAACTACACACAATCCCAAAGGAACAAAACCCTTAAAGAAGATGGATTGCTCTTGCTAGCAGGAGAAATCTGACAGGGACATACTTCATCATTCTGCCAAGGCTTTGTCAAACACCTCAGCTCCTGCACTTCAGGGAATAAGAAGTGGCTTATAAGAAGTGACTTTTATGTCAGTGAGCATGTTATTATGGATTAATCTCGCACTGGAAAACAGTCTTCAGACTCTATTGCATCACCCAAAGAGTTTGGAGGCTGCTGCCTAGTGAGCTCCTGAGTTGTATCTTCCTTGTCAATCTTATCAGCCCCTTGTTTGATTGTAAAATCGTAAACAAAATGCAGCAAGCATTGGCCCAACGGCTCAGGACTTGCATATCTCTTCCAAAGAGAGGGAGAAAAAAGAGTGTTTCTCCCAAGTCACAGAGTTTAAAAGTTCATGTTATCTACATAAATTTTTAAAAGAAAAAGAGGAACAGTAAAATATCAGTTACTGTGCCAGTGGTGCTCCACTCTATTTCTGTTCTCTTCTTCCACTTGTAGCATCTCTAGGAATACTTTAAAACCAGCCAACCAACCAAAACAACAACAAAAAGCCAACGTTGAATTGAAGCTGAACAAGAAGCAATGTGGTTGCTGGCTTGTGAGCACTCCACTGCCTGAGTTCCAGTAAGGGAGTTTATCCTCTCCACAGTTTTGAGCCAGATCCCAAAGTACTGAGCATCAGCTTTTAGCTTTTTAAAGAATTTAACTGTAAGAAAAGCTGCTGGGGAGGGCCATGCTCCAGGCACATCCATGGGATTTCACCTGTGCAGCTCCCTAAGCTGAACTTGTGTCTTTTCCTCTACCTTGCTGGGCTTGGCTCATGCATTTCTTGAGGGGAAGGCCCTGCACTGATCAAAGCATGTACTGACCTCAGATAAACAGCTTCTGTCAGTGTGGATCTATCCTAAATGGACCATTTCCCAAAGTAATTCAAGTGCCTGAATTTCACTTACTCAAAACTGCTTTTAAAGAAACCGGGTTTAACACACTCCGTTTCTAAGCAACTACTGGGCAGCGCTCCTTCACTCCCTGTCAGTGTTATTCTCTGACCCTTGGAGAAAGGCTTTAAAGCAACAAAGGGCTTGTTAAGCACCAATAATTTACTCAGTCAAGAATTCAAATCAATAGCAAGGGCAGAGCCTGACTTCAAAACCTATTTTAAACCAGAATTTAAAAGCAGTTGCATTGCCAATTGACAGGATTAGAAAGGTTTCCTTAGCAGTTGTGATTACAAAGTAATGAACTGTGCATGGAGCAGGTGGGGGGCAAGGGGGAAGACAGGAGAAACCTTCATTTGCACTGTGGGTTTTTAACCATCATGGTCACATCTCAAGGACCTGCAGAAACCAGTCTAATCTCAAAAAAGGAAAAACTTCCTGGATATTTTTCATTTCAGCAAGAGCCTAAGGAAGCCCTCAGCAGCAGGAGATTGGAATAACTGCAATCCCTTGAGCAAAGGGAGCAGGGTGTGCTCCTCAAAGCCAGACCTTCATCCATAGCACCCAGAAGGTAGCAAAACAAGGATACAACAAAGCCTTAAGTGGGGAATGGGTTATCAAGGGTTTTATAAGGAAAGAACGAGGTCTGAAAAACAGGACCTGGAGGGTGAGAGAGGAAAGAAATAGCGAGATAGCTGAGGCCTCTTGGGAAAAAAAAAAGGGGGGAAAGGTCGGGATTAAATTCTAACTCAGCTGGAGCTGATCTTAAATGTAATAAGGGGAAATGGCAGCAAGAGGAGATTTCTTTATAGCAGCAAAGTACTGGGATAAATTCACTATAGAAACTGAGAAATCTTTAGCAGCAGCAGCTCTCTGCAAAGAGGTCAGGCATCCATTCCTCATGGCAAAGCAGGGCACAGGGAATTGGGCCAGATAACCTCCCCAGACTGATCCCAGCCCTAATTTCAAAAAATTGCACAAAAATGTAATTGTGCATTAACACAGCAAAGTCTTCTTTCCAGCTTATCAGGCTTTGAGATGCCTTAGATTGAGATCCAGCTCCTACCACTGTGCTGTGCTCGGACTCTCCCCCCCTTTCCCCGACCCAATCTCCTGAGCAACCAACAGCTCGCAAGGAGCTGGCACCCCTGGAATTTCACACTCAGCATCTCTTCCAAGCTCAACAGGTGAACAAACAGGTACTCCAACACCTCCTTCTTTTGTACTTCGGGCAGCACAGACCCACTGGAAGAAACTGGAATCCAAGGGCAGATGTAAACATGGGACTCCCGCTTGCCACTGTCTCCACCCGTTCTCCAGCTCAGCCCTGGGCTGGGAAACAAAAGACAACAAACATTTAAAAAACATCCTTGAGGTGTCTTGAGGATGCCCAGGCCTAGAAGAAAGGCCTTCCCATCACCCTCTTGGCCTTTTCCCACTCTGAGGAACTGTGGAAATGCACATCCACACCCAAGCTGGACAGCCTGGGATCTTTTCTGCACACCAAACGCCACAGTCCCGAGCACCAGGAGCCTGAAGATGCCCTGGATTGCAATTCACAGCCTCAGTGAACCCTGCACAGGACAGCCAAGTCGTTTGTGTGCAGAAGAAATAAAAGTTGCTATTTTTAGTAGTTAAAATACTCGTGGGAGTTATTGGCTGCTTACACCCGTGGGCTTCATAGGGCCTCCCATACTTATGGATTTATCAGAAGAAGCAGTTTCAAGTTCCTTCTTTTTCGAGCCCAACTCCAAATGGGAAACTTCTCACGAGTGCTCCTGAGAGAGTCAAGTGGAACTTCAGGAGCTCAGGAAAGCGACTCCCTCCCCTGAGTCCTGTCTCACCTGCCCGAGCACCCGGTGCTTTTATACCACCTCTCTCCCTGCTTTCCACGTTCATTTAAATGTAAGAAACCTGCACGTTCTCGCTCCAGCACCAGCCGCGTCTTCCCTGCGCCCGCACACTGCCGCCCCTGCTCAGGCGCTGCTCCCCTCGGTTGCGCTGCCCCTTGCCACGGGGCCGAGGTGGGACAAACTCCAGGTTTTGTTTCCCAGGAAAGGCTCTGCAGGGAGGTCCCGCCGTGCCGCCCGCAAGCCCCGGCCCCGGCCCCAGCCCCAGCCCCGCAGCTCCTCCCCGGCTCCGCGCCCGCGCCGGGACCGCCTTCACCCCGCGCAGCCCCCGCCGCCCGCTCCCGCCCGGCTCTGCTCCGGGGCCGCCCCCCCTCGGGTCTTTTCCCGGCACACGCTGCGTCGCCGTTCTCCGCTCACTTTCCACCCCGCTGCAGCCACAGCAACAGCCGCCCTCCTCCATTGTCACCACAACCCTCGCCCACCGCTGCCGCAGCCGGGAACCGAACCCGGCGCTCCCAAGCCGCTCCCGGGCAGCGCCCGACGGTACCCACAGAGCAACAGCACCGGGCGGGTAAAGCCAGTGCGCATGCGCAGCGCTGCCCGGCTCCGCCCCGCCCTTCAACACCACATGACGTAACCAGGCACAGCACTGCTCCTGCGCTTCCCTTCCCACAACACCGCGCATGCTCAGCATTGTTTCCATTTCTCCCTTAATGACCACACAACGAAGAGCTTCCCCAGGAAAGCTGTTTTGGACAAATCTCATCAAACTGTGCTGGGGGAGAACAGACACCACAAAAACTGGGATTTGCTGGCACAGGGCCTTGGACATCACACATCCTTCCCTGTTCTTGGATAACAGAGTTATCACAGATCTCCTGAGTAGCTACACCAGTAAAAAAGTGACTTTTCCAGCCCAGATGCAGCTGCATAAGCGTTCGGAGTGGCAAAATGAAAGGAATGTAAAAATCCCACCATGGAGTGAGATGGTGCCGCCTCCTGCACCTGGGCCACCGTGGAACACTCCAGGCTGGGGGAACAGGGGCTGGAAAACTGGGAAAGGCCCTGGGGGTGCTGGGGACAGCAGCTGGACACGAGCTGGGTGTGCCCAGGTGGGCAAAGCCAAGGGCACCTGGGCTGTGCCACCTTGGGGTGACAGCAGGGCCGGGGCAGTGCCCGTCCCTGTGCTGGCACTGCTGGGGCACCTCCAGTGCTGGGGGCAGCTCTGGGACAAGAGGGACATGGAGGGGCTGGAGCCAGTCCAGGGAAGGGAACGGAGCTGGGAAGGGGCTGGAGAGTTCCTGAGGGAGCTGGGAAAGGGGCTCAGGCTGGAGCAAAGGAGGCTCAGGGGGGACCTTGTGGCTCTGCACAAGTCCCTGACAGGAGGGGGCAGCCGGGGGGGTCGGGCTCTGCTCCCAGGGAACAGGGACAGGAGGAGAGGGAACGGCCTCAGGCTGGGCCAGGGGAGGCTCAGGGTGGATATTGGGGAAATTCCTCCATGGAAAGGGCGCTCCGGCCTTGGCACAGCTGCCCAGGGAGGTTTGGAGTGCCCACCCCCGGGAGTGCTCCAACACCTGTGGCTGTGGCATGGGCGGACGTGGTCAGCGGTGGCCGTGGTGGTGCTGGTTGCACTCAGTGATCTCCGAGGTCTTTTCCAACCTTGATTCCGCTCTCAAGTCAGCCCCACGGAGGAGCAGCACAAAAGGCACCCCCAGGCTGCGAGCGGAGGGTTCAGAACACGCTGCGGCAGCAGGAACGAAGCTCTGCAGGATGAAACTGAAAAGGGGAGAAATGCCGGGCTCTGTGAAAGGGAACAACTGAGAGAGCCACAAACAAGCCACCAAACTTCTCACAGGGGACACCACCAGCAGCACAGATGTGAAGGGACTTCTTTTTGCCCCAGAACTGTGAATCCACAGCCCAAGCCACGTGCACACACTGCAGATGTGTATTTTTACTGCCAGCAAGCACCTGGGAATAAAAAACCTCAGCCCCAAAGCTTGATGTCTAAACAGCAACACAGAAGTTCTAAACCAGCTGTCGAGAGAAACAAAACACAGCAAAAACAAAGCAGAAAGGGAGCAAAAAACTTGTCACGCTGGCCGTGTTTCCGAGGGTGACAGGTTCTGCTGTGCTGGGAATGCAGCACAAAACACAAAAATCCTACTGCAACTCCTGGATCCCACAGCAGGAAGGACATGGAGATTCCCAGTGGGAATCAGGGATGCAGGACTCGGCTGTGCTGCCATCACTCCCTCAGGAATAGCCAGGTTTAGCTCATTCTGTCTGCCCAGAGAGGGGGGATCTGCTCCTGGATCCCCTGGAATGTTCCAGGCCAGGCTGGACATTGGGGCTGGGAAGAGCCCAGGACAGTGGGAGGTGTCCCTGCCCGTGGCAGCGCTGGCACTGGATGAGCTTGAAGGTCCTTCCAAGCCCAAATGGTTCTGTGAGTCTTAGAGCCCTGAAATTCTCATGACAGAGGTGGAAGTGCAAGAGCTTAAGGTCCCTTCCCAAAAAAACCCCATTGCACGACTCTGCAGCTTCTGGAGCCCTGGGTCCATGGAAATGCAGTTTCAGAGGAGCTCCGAGGAAATGGGTGTTTTGGGGAGAGCAGAGTGGCTGGAAGAGAGGAACAGGAACAGTCTCCTCGAGCAAGCCCTTGTGTCTCAGGGAGCGGGATCGGCTCGCTCCTAACGCACCTGGTGACTCCCAGAGCGGGGGATGGAAATGCAGCCCAGGTCCGAAAGAAACCCTGCCCGGGAAGGCGGGCTGGGATTGTGAGCTGGCTGCGGGAGCTCGCTGTTAAAGGCGATCTTTTGGGTGTTTGGGTGCGCCTTTGTCTCTGTGCGAAGCACCCGGCCGTAGCGCCCTTTGTGCTGCTGTCTCCTGATTTCCTTAAACTTTTCTTAAACGGTCCCTTTTCTTCAACTTTCCTTCAAATTCTAGAGTGAAGCTCGTTTTGGCAGCTGCGCGTGCGCGGATCCTTCCGCGTGCGCAGATGGCCGGGGCGCGCGGATCAGTGCGCATGCGCGGGCGGGGACGCATCACCGGTGATGCCTCCGCGGGCAGGACCGCATCACAAATAGTCCCTTTTGGCGTATCACTCCGCGTGGGGGCGCATCACCGCTGATCCCTCCGCGGGCAGGACCGCATCACAAATAGTCCCTCCTGGCGGATCACTCCGCCTGCGCATGCGCATAACCGCTGATCCCTCCGCGGGCAGGGCCGCATCACCGCTGATCCCTCTGTTCTGAACGGGATTGTGATGTTGGCTTTTTGCATGTTCCATCAGTGTTTCACAATTTGGTGGCCCATACGGGGATAAAGGCTCAGCTCTGGGATCTCCCGGGGAACCCAGAGCAGGGGGGTGCCCCCGCCCACTTTTGGCGGCCTCGCTTTGTGTTTCTCGGCGGGGTCAGGGGGGTTTGCAGTCAAACAGCCGGAGGGCAAGAGAGGAGACAAAGCAACAAGAAAGGAAAGAAAAGGCTCCCTGAGGTACCACGGTAATTAAACACATAAAATCTTGTGCACCAAGACTCCGAGAAAAGTGAGTATTTTTTCTTTCCTCTTTTTGGGGGGATAAGGGGGATGAAAGTGTGTGCATGAGACGCGGGCTGGTTACCCCAGAGCTGCGAAGCGAGTGTGGAGCCTCTGAGGCTGCGGCTCTGCTCTGCCGCCAGGGAAGCAGTCAGTAAAGAGGTGAAGCCAAAGATAAAAGGAGTGAGAGAAGCCCCGGGTTAACTGGGACGGGCTTTCAGGGAAGGGATTGGAGTCCTTGAAGGAGGGGAGTCAAGAATTTCCTAGTATTGGATCCAAGAAATTTAGGGTTTAAGACTGCTGGATTGAGGGTTCAAAAATCCTGCTAAATGGAGGGTTAGTTCCGAGACATTTGGGTTTTGAGACTGCTGGATTGAGAGTTTAAAAGATTTCAAGAAATCCAGGCTTAATTCTGCCAAATTGAGGACAAATCCGAGACATTTGGGGCTTGAGGCTGCTGGATTGAAAGTTTAAAAAAAAAAAAAAAAAAAAAAATTCAAGAAATCCAGGCTTAATTCTGTCAAATTGAGGATTACTTCAAGAAACCTGGAATTTTGGACCCAGGGGTGAGCATCGGCTAACAATTTGAAATTAAAAGGGACCTAAGCCTTGTGTGGTTGTGACTGATAACGCTTGAGAAAGAGAAGTTGGAACAATAAAAAGGAGCGATGAGAATGAATGAGAATGTATGTGATAGAAATGCTAAAGCTTGAAATATAACTTTTCTGGAAGGAGGCATATTTTATTAAGAGGAGGGAACTGTTGTATTCTAGGAGAAGAAACGGGAAAGAGGTGGTGAAGTTTGAAGAGTTGTTTTGTTGGTTTTTATTAAAAAGGTGGGAAACAAAGGCCTGGGAAAGATAGATAAGATTCTGAGAAAATGGGACATAAAACTAGTAAGCAAGAGTCAGGGAATAAAAAAAGGGAATAGAGGCGTGCCAGTGGAAATACCCCAGGAAAGCCCTTGGGGAGTTATGCTGGCTAACTGGAATACAAACCCAAGTACAAAGGAAACGAGCAAAGTCAAAATGATCCAGTTTTGTATGTTTGGTTGGGCCGAGAAGGAAATAAGATCCGACCATGTCTTCTGGCCCAGACATGGCTCTTGAAGTCTGGATCTGTCAGGCTTTACAAGTATTGGTAAATTCAAAAGAACTCGTTAACACAGAAGAAAGCAAGTACGCTTCATGCTGGGTGGGAAACAGAGTCTAAGGGGATAAGAATTTTAAAGTTGTCCGAGACCCAAGGAAAGGAGCAAAGGGAAAGCAAGAAAGAGAAGGGCTGGGAGCCCCTGGAAGCATCGCCCCCTCCACTCCCGCCTGTCTCGCCCCAAGCCCAGGCTCCTGTGGCGCCGCTCGCAGCTGCAGCGCCGCTCCCGGAGCCCGAGGTCGCGCCTGTGCCGGCTCTCAGGCACCGCCCGCGGCTCCACCGCTTGTCCCAGCGGCGGCGGCTCCGCCGGTAGCCCCGCTGTTCCCGCCGCCCCCTCCAGCCCCTGCGGCTCCAGCGGTAGCCCAGCCCGCCGCTTTCGGTGCCCCTGTGCCCGTCCCTAGCCCGGCTCTCCGCTCCACACCAGCCCAGCCCGCCGCTTTTGGGGCCCACCCCGGCCCCGCCCCGGCCCCAGCCCCGCTCCCGATGTCCGCGGCCGTTCCAGCAGCCCCTGCCCCCGCTGCGTTCTCTGCCGCGGCTCCATTGAACCCGGCTTCGGCCCCGCGGGCCGCGCTGGGCTCACCGGCAGCTCGGCCTCCTGGCGCCGTGGCTGCTGCGGACCCGTGCAGAGGCTCCACGCCAGCCTCTGGTACCGGCCCCAAGAGCTGGTGCCCTTGGCGGTGCCGGCAGCAGCCTCCGCCTTTGCTCCCCCGCTCCTGCAGGAATCGGCCTCCGAGAGGATCCCCACCTTCTACCCCCCCTCCCTCCCTCGCCTGCACCGTTCCCCTGGCAACGACCGCTTCTGCTGCTCCTCTGAAAGGAGAAGCAAAACGCCAAAGTTCCATCTCGAGGAACGAGCCCTTGCAGAAGGAAATAATATCTGGAGACGGTTCTTCCAGATGTGTCCAAGGAAAAAGAATGTCAGGGTAGGCTTTAGTTGATGGGGGGACTATGCACACTGGAAGATTTAGCACACAAGAAGGGAAATACATCTACTGATTCAAGGTACGCTTTTGGAGGGGTGCATGCCTTGGGAAAATCTGGGACACCCCACCTCTGCTTCTTTAAGTGTCTCCATGTGGGACATCAATTAAATGTGGACAAATTTTAGAATGCAGCTTCCAAGTCAAGTTACCTGCTAGGAAATGACTCCAGCTCTCTGGCACCTTGGGCTGTTTTAAACACAGCCTGGCCCTTCATGGCTGAGGCTCTGAGTTATTGCACAGGCATTCAGGGCTGACAGTTCCCTGCAGGGAGAGCTCAGCACATGTCCACAGAGGCAATCCCAGCATGTGCAAGAAAGAAAGAAGCAGCAAAAGGTTATTGCTTCTCTTTCAAAAGTTATTTCAAGTACTCAAACCCAAACCAACCTTTGCTCTCGATTTTGGCTCCTTTGCAGACTGCCTCTGCCGTGGGGTTTTCTCCAGGAGAAGCAAAGGAATTGCTCATGGAACAGTGCAGATTAAGTTATCCCAAAGGGAAGTAAAGAAAAATATCTCATTTTTCCATCAAAATGCTCATGCTCTTTCCTACAGATTATTTCAAGTTTTTCCCACAAGCTTTGCCCTACCCATCATCCCATTTTTACCCCAAAAAGTAATTTTCTCTATCCTCAAGAATGTCTCAGTGTCTATCCCCAAAATTTTCACTGTGCCTCTGCAAGTGACTACCTCAGTTTACCTCATGCTGTTCATTCTCTTCCCTGGGGATTGCTCCAGATTTTCCCTCCAAGCTGTCCCTGTCTGTCCACTTCTGCTTTCTTCTTTTTTACAAGAAAGTATTCATTCACTACTCTGGATATTAGCTCCAGTTTTACCCCCCAAAATTTCCCTAACATTCACTAGTCATTGCCTGATTTTTACCTCAGTATGTTCATTCTCTCCCCCTACAGATAACCTCAGATTTTACCCCCAGTATTTTCCCTACCTGCCCACTAACTATTTACTCTTTTTGACCTATAAATACTCTCTTTCTACCCTGGAGATTTCATCAAGTTTTACCCTGAAATATTTCACTATCTTTCCAGTACTGTCTCACTTTACCTCATGATGTACGCTCTCCCTGCCACACTTCACCCCAGATTTCACCTCCAAAATTATTGCTGCTTGTCCACTACTTATTACCTGATTTTCACTTCAGTAGGTCCATTCTCTGCCCAACAGGTCATTTTAATTTCTACCTCCCAAAACTTTTCCAACCTCTCACCTAGTGATTGCCTCAGTTTACCTCAAAAATGCTGTCTCCCCTAGAGATTACCTCAGACTTGACCCCCACATTTTTTCCCTGTCTGCAAGTTACTACCTCCGTTTAACTTCAGTATGTTCGTTCTCTGCACTACAGACTCAAGTTTACTCTCAAAATCTCCCTGCCTCTCCAACACTGATTACTTCCTTTTTACCTCAAAAGATTGATTTATTTTCTACCATGGAGGTTACATCAAGTTTCACCCCCAGAATTTACTAATACTTCCACAACTGATTCACTCAGTTTTACCTCAAAAAGTATTCATTCCCTCACCTAGAGATGACCTTGTATTTAACCCCCAAAGGTTTCCCTACCTGTGCACAACTGATTGCTATAGTTTACTTCAAAATCTTCATGCTCTCCACTACAGGTCACCTTGAGTTTAGTTCAAAAGTTTTCCCTACCTGTCCATTACTGATTATCTCAATTTTTACCTAAAATAAGTCATTCTCTTCCTACAGACACCAGATAGCAAATCATACAAAGATCTAAAACTCTGCACAAGAAACAGCAGAAAGTTTTCCATGAATAACACAAGTTCCATTTTTCCCTCCTCTGCCTAGGACTACTACCAGGAGACAGGAGAGTTGTTATCAACACTCAAACCTCGCAAGCGTTGTTATTTCTCAGAGAGCTGCGCTGGCACTGAGCTACTCCCATGCGCCTGCAGGGCTCTGGGGAGGAGCAAGACAACATCCCACTCCTGCCTGGAGAAATTTCACCCCTGTAAAAAGTCATTTCCCTTCTCTCTCTCTGAGCCACGGCCAAAGCAGCTGTGTAGAAATACATGAACTATTCATGGAAGGGATTATTCAGTTGTGGGAAAAACGCTAAAGAAAGACTATCACCCCAAATTTCAGGGTGAAAACACACTGCTTGTTAACAGGAGCACACAAACTCATTTAAACCAGAGAGGAAACTGCACATCAGGAAAAGAGCTGAAAGATATGCTCTGCCTTGATTGATAATTCCAAAGGAAATGCCCCACGGATCATAGGCAATTACCTATAATTTTACCTCCATAATCACTGGATTTCTGACTTGGGTTGCTGTGGAAGTGTTTCACAGATGCCTTGAGGGGTCAGGGGCTTGGTTGGATTCTTTGTGGTTAGTCCTGACAGGCCCAGGCCAAACCCACCCACCTGCATCGCTGCTCCACCCCAAATTTGCATGAAATACTGAGAACAGTTTATAAATACTCCCCTTCCCTGTCCTTCCTGACACATCCATGGAGCAAATGTACTCTATCCCTTGTTCCCAAGAGCACCTCTCCAGCCCAAATCCCAGTTTTCACAAACACAAACCAAACAGACCTAAGACAATTATTCCATCAGTGCCTGCAATTCTGAGCTCCCTGTTCCCTGCCACTCACACAGCAATCTCACCTCAGCCCAGAGACTCCCTGTCCCCAAAGGGAAACAGAACCTGACGGGGCACAGCTCTGGCACCGCATTTCCCCTTGTTCCTGGAAAGCCCAAGTAAATCCAGTCCCTCAGACCTTGCATCCCTGAACACCAGGAGAGCTGGAGTTTTACCCAGATCCCAGTGCCCTGCACGGCTGCGCTGACACGAGCACAGGCCGATCGCTCCGCCCAGCACCATCCCTCATTTTCCTCCCATTGCTCCCCAAGTGTCCCCAAACCACCCCGTGTCTGTGCCGGGGCCAGGGCCTGCCCCAAGCCCGACCAGAGGCTGTCACCCAGCCCTGCACCAGCTGCTGCCCCTGGGAGAGCTGGGAATGCACTGAGAGCTCGGCTCCCCAGTCCTCAGACACACAAATAATGCCCAACCTGCCCCTCTGGGCACAGCCAAACACCACAACTCCATCATCCCCAAGCAACTCTGGCAGTTGCCTCTTCACCTCTGCCCTTTTCCAAAGGACACAGGTAGGACTGGGGTGTCAGAAATGGCATTCCCTAGGCAGTTCATCCAAGCACAGAGGAGAAGAGGAACCCTGTGTCCCTCTGACTGACCCCACAGCATGGGCAGGACCAGCTGGGTTTTTTGTATTCTAAATTTTAAAATGAACTGAAGAACCTGAAAGGCAAGAAACAACACATGCATAAGGTTAGAGCCAGTCAACACACACACAGACAGACACACCCTCAGACACCCCTTCCTCAGCTTACACGCTGACTGCGGCCCTTACTAGAAACAGTCCCCCCTAAAGAAGATGCTTTAACATCTTCTTCCATCTGCTGCTCCTTGATGTGGAACAGTAGATCCTGGGAAAATTGGTAGCATCAGTGACCATAGGGATCAAAATCTGCCTCGGGGACCTGCAAGACAGCATGAGGCAGTCTGCAAGTAGCTGACAGATAGGAGTTATCCCCACACCAGGCCCATAAGCTTTCTACCCAAAAGCCCATAGACAAGAGATGAGAGTTTAAAACTGTTCAAACTAGCCATGACTGAATGTGCCAGGGCAGGGCAGCTCCAAGCATAAGCAGCACATGGACACACAGTGCATCAAATATAAGCAGAGATGACACGAAGACTTGAGATAACGCTTCAGAAGATAAATTCTTGAGACCAGGATGCTTTGAGGCAACGGAAGCTACGAAACTACTGCAGTGAGGAAGGTCTAGTACACTTCATATAGAAGTCCAAGGGAATGGCACATGAAAAAAAGATACTACCAAAACTGAGAAGGAAGATGGATAGGAACACCTTGTGTACTTCTTCTGGTCTCAAAAAGCAAAACCATAAAGATGCCAGAATAAGCCCGATCCAGGAAAGTATGCAAGTGCTCCTGCTGCCAATATGGCCCATAACGATGCCTGTAAAGCATTGAGACATCACAAAGCCCTATGACACTGAAGACAACGGACACAGACCACATAACATAGACATCAACTGAAACTGCCCAGCAATTTTACTTGATGGACCAAGATTCCTAGCGCAAGATGAGCCAGAGGCCAATGACGCCGAAGGAAAGAAGGCTCTATGGCAGTAGTACGGGACAGTGAAATGTAAACTCCTTATGAGAAGTTAGTGCCAAAGCTGGTAAGAGGATGCTCAAGAAGCGCAGTAGGCCTAGAGAAGGAGGCAACGACTGCCAGCTGATACAAAGGGATCCCTAGAGAATGATTCTGCCGCCAAAGGCTGAAGTGACGTCACAAAACATGACCGACCAACAAATGGCCAAGATGCAAGGTGCCTGCGTGCTATGTTCAAAAGTGCTCCAAAGCGTGGCTACACTGAAGAGTAGGCAAACTTTAGACCGTGGCAATCATGCCAGACCTGAAGGCAGGCTCCTCAGGTGAAAAGATGGACAATGACATCGAGACTCAAAATCCAATGATGCGAAGCTCACAAGAACATGGAGATGGGTTGGAACTGCCCGGCCCGGCAAAGGCTCGAGTGATGCTGAAGAGAAACCCTCTCTCCCTTAACTCCAAGGGGCCCGGCCTACTACAGCCCTCTCCTCTAAGCTAACTTCAAATGGCCTCCTGTGATTCCAAAGGTTTTTGCCTTCTCCCAACCAACAGTCCCCACACTTAGCTCTCCAAAGACCAGCAGACAAAATCCATCCTCGACAGAAAAGAATGCTTCAGCACCGTGGATGTCAATACATGGCCCACAGCCCACTTGGGCAGCTACAAAAGATAGAGAATAATGACAAAATTCAGACTGTGATGACACATCCCAGAAGTGACCCCTTGCACAATGCCCCTCTCCCTCATAACTGCCGAGGCTCATCGCTCACCGGCCATTTCCAAACTTAGGCTCTGCACCTACTTGTAGTACCTAAGACAACAAAACAGAAACTGCGACTGTTGCCCTCCAGAAGAATAAATGCACGGGCTCCCTCTGCACCACTGGCCCAGGCTCACCTCAAATCTCCATCCGACTCCAGAGGTGGCCCGGACGATACCTGCAAAGCGAAAAGGGACACGCTTCGCATGCTGCCACGTACCTCTCACCTATCAGTCGCCCCACCTAAATGCCAACTCACCTGCTCGCCTCTGTCCCTTGGCATGCCCAGGGCAGCAGCAGCACCTGCAGAGAAGCAAAGCAAAAAAACATGCTGAGAGACTGAAACCACAGCCTCCCTGCTCCAACTGAAGTACACCACACCTATAGCTTAAGCTTGCACCCACCTGGCCTCCAGCATCCCAGGGCCGGGACCACCTAAAATGCATAAACAAAAACAGACGCTTAGAGCTGCACCAGAAACTGATACCCAAGCAGTAACAACTCATTCTGGCCACCAGTCACCGCTCACCTCGCTCCATCGACCTTGACCACTGATCTTCAGCATTACTTCCTACAAATAAAGATGAAGAACAAAGCTGTAACACAGGCACCATTTACACTTGCCCTGCAAAGACAAACGGTGACTGACCTTCCTGTGGGAACCACCTCACCTGGTATGGGGCACTCTGCCACAGATTCAATCCATCTGCATCTGAAAGAAAGTTATGACAAAAGTCAAAGTGCTGCATCAGAACTTAGCAGCTCCAGACATCTTGTGTCAATCTAGAAATACCATCTTGAGTCCAACTAATCCCTACATTACAAGTGTCAAGTCCCTAGGACTTATCCTATTACACCTACACCCAGACTATGTAGCAGGGCAAAGCAGCCCCGGGCCAAACACACAGACACCTGTGACACAGGAGATGACAAACAAGGGGATGCAACAAGGAGAGGAAACTCTCAGCAAGAAGAATTACCAATGACATGACCTAGATGAGGCCGATGAGGCTCAAAGAGCTCTGGCAGAAAAAGACCCTAACAGAAGGACTTATGCCAAGAACCGCAAAGATGGACGCCCGAGAATCGTACGGTTGGAATCCTCTACCTATCCTCGCATTCTCCCAAGTCCTAATCTGTTATAAGGGATTGTTGCAGTGCACAGCTGTCAATACAGCTCAGAACAAGACTGTAAAAGGTGTCTGACTCAATTGTGCTAAAGAGAGATGCGATTCCGATGCATGTCCGAGCCTGCAAGTCAAAGGTTCAAGGGTACCAGCGTCGGGCCAAGGAACGCAAAGGAGCTGCTAAGGATGATGCCCAGCATTTCCGATAAGCCCCTCAAAGGGGTAAGGCAAAAGACATGTGACACAAGATGCCCACAATAGAGACACAGAACACACAATAGACAAGTGACACAACACACACCGGGACTGCTCTGCCCTGCACACCTCAGCATTGTGATCAAAAGCGAGACTTGCCCTTTACGTGGCCTAAGGGCCCCTCTCGTGGACATCCCCATCTCCAAAGCTAATTCAAAAATCCCTCCCACCAAGTCCTGACCCAGCACCCCACTCTCATCCCCCTCCCTGAGGTGTAGCCCTCGACTTAGCTCTCAGATATCCAGGGATGCAAATCCTCATCAGGTGCAAAAGAAGGCCGCCTCATCATCTGGGAAGTTCCTGCCCTCAGAGGGCTCTTCTCTCTTAGTCTACTGCAATAAAGAAAACCAAACATCAGTGCCTGAACTCAGCAGCACATCAGCCAAAACCCAACAATTCCACTACTCACCGGCTCCTGAGAACGCCCCGGTCCTTGGCTCACACGCTGGGGCCGCACTCCGACGCCGCTGTCGCAGGGTATCCCTGGGTTAAGGGGGGACAAGGTGATGTGGCATTGCTGAAACTTGAGTGGACCCTCGCTCCTCCCTCCCTCCCCGACTCGCCACAACTCCTCAGCCATTGCCAAAAGCTGCCCAGATGGCACCTTCAAACAGAAAAGGTACAGGCTTCATTGCAGAGCCCTGTAATACTTCTGGAAGGCTCACAGGGGCAGCTCAAGGGTGATAAACTGGCTCCATCAGCTGGTCCATGAGGGGGTTCAGCCCCTGCAGGCATAATACAAGTGGGCCACCTAAAACACACAAATGGATGCTTAGACAATGCATGCTTTGAGCTGCCCCAGAATTTGGCACCCAAGCAATACCTGGTCACTGGTACTGGTCACTGCTTACCTCACTCACTTGACCTTGATTGCTGATATCCAGGTTTACTTCCTAAAAATAAAGAGAAAGAACAGCCCTGCAACATAACCAAAATGAAACACCACCCCTGAAAAGCTGAATGATGACCAACCTTCCCAGGGGAGAAGGGGCAAAACAAAATGGAAAGGCACATGCCCATGTAGCGTCCAAAAGTGTTGCATTGCCAAGGTAGGTTCCACCTGAAAGTGCTCGACTGTGACCTCTTTCTGCAAGGGTGTCTGTCATGTTGGAGTAGCGATTTGAATGCTGCAGACCACCTGTAAAACACAAAAAAAAAAAATCAAAGGCTTATAGTTTCATCACTAATACAACAACTCCAGTAGCAGCCAGTTCTGTG